>NC_083430.1:45841263-46143958 GCF_020745735.1 Hemiscyllium ocellatum
AACAAATGATAACAGATTAGTTATTTAGATCTGTAAGGTATGGTAAAAATTGAAAAACATCACAATATTAGAAAAACGTTGTGTGAAACTTGCAGTGTTTACTTCATTCCACTTCAGGACTTCAGACTATCCAGAGTTGTCATTAGGTACTGTATAAGTAGCAAAAAGGCCAAGGGAAAACATCACTACTTCAGTTACGTTTTAATAGTCTCAAGAATAACCCAGGCACTGTACCAAATGACTCTCAAACTGGTAACTCCATGTTAACAGTTCAACATTCCAGTGTTTGTCTTTAGTAGTTGAACAGAAATTCCACCCAAATATTTGGATGACCAAAGATATGAACTCCATTCTTTAGTCACTGACTACATTCCTGGCAATCTTGGTATTGTATTTAGTCACAAACTGAGCTTCTGATTACATACTGGCTCCATCAAAAGACCTCCAACAACACTGACAGACTCTGCCTGTAAATTTGCTAATTTAAATAATGCCCTGACTGGCCTCCGAGTTCATCCAAAACTTATGTTGTCCTTATTTTAATTTTCATCACTCCCAATCACCTAACATCCATGGCTATTTGGCTTACGTTGGCTTCCAGTCTGGAAAATGCTCAATTTTGTCAATCTCATCCTTGGTTTCTAATCCCTCGTGACGTTGTCCCTCTTAACAACCCTCTAAGTTTACTCCTTCAATTCTGGCCTCTTTTGCATTCAAATTTTGATTCCTCCATCACTGATGGCCATGTCTTCAGTTGCCTGTGCCCCAAGCTCCCTAATTCCCTCTCCTCAGCCACACTTCTCCATCTCTCTTTCTTACCTCCTTTAAGACACAAATGCTCCACTCTTCTTATCAGGCTTCTAGTCACCTTTCCTAACCTCATTTTTCACAGTTTGATACCATAATTTGTTTTATAATTACTGTTTTAGAATTAATCTTGGCATGTTACTTTATTGTAAGGGTGATTTTTAAATATATAACTTGTTGATCAGACAAACATATCAGAGCACTGATGGGTGGGACAGGTAAGAAGGCAGTGTTGAAAAGGACAATGAAACCAGAGAACTATAATACTGGGAGTAGAATATACCTAGTAAACCATTTTTAAAATTACTGGAGAAAAAATTGATTTACAAATTTGAAGAGTAACAAGTCCCCAAATAATCAGGAACATAAATGGAAATTTCAGTTGTGAAACTCAACTCTGTCCATGAACATATAGCCAATTAGCATCCATTGCACAAATGTTCCAGAAGACAAAGTAGTTCTCCAACTGACCTTTGCCACATTTATCTTGCTCTGACTAGAATGGCTTCACATCCTGTTAATTATACTATGCAACAAAAAAAAACTGCATGTTACTTATTTCTAGTATGGAAAAACAGTGCATTCATAAATGTCACTGGGATTGAATGGATAAAAGCTTCTTACATGGTAAAGGGATTGTGAATCATCTGAGTTACTAAACACAATACCAACATACAAAGCGTACAACATTTTTAGATCCTAATCAAACTGAATAAATACAAAAATGTCCACTGATTTTTTTTTCTGAATTATACAGTTGCTTCCCTCTCGAAGTAAATCAGAACTAAAATGCAGATTGTGTAGTACTACCAAGAAAAACAAGAAGATTCAAATGTAAAACTTGTAGCACTAATTTCACTCTTGAAACTCTGCTTCTTATTGGACAGTTACCAGGTTATTCTGTTAACTTTTTTTTAAAAAGGTCCTATTCGAACAAATTAAAAAATAACAAGGAGGTGGAAGTAGCTTTTGCATCAAGTGACCATTCATCTAGTTAACAAATACAGGAGAAATCAATTAGAAACCGTTTATTTAAAGCACAGTTTCTTATTCCTCACCCCTCCCAGTGGTGATCAGATTTGGATTTGTTTACATCAAGCATGATATCATAAATTAAAAGCACACTAAATAGGTGGGCAACAGAGCAATATGGAAATAAGTATTTGCAACTGGACAGAAAAATGCAGACATAAATACCCAGGTAAAGTTAGAACAAGGAGCTTCTTCATAAATGGAGTTTAGTTATTTAGTTCTCATCTTATGCAGATGTACAGGCAATGATGTATCTGCATAATTTAAAGATGGTCAAGCATTACAATCTGCTGCATCATAAAGGACAGAAAATAGAAGGCTTTCTAAACAGTTATTATTTAAAAGTTTAAATTTTGGTCATTTATAATAAGCCTCTGCTTATCGTCTCACTACTTATGCAGTCATCTCCCTTTCTTATTGTTCTTGTTAGTGACTACAGCTCTGCACAACGCTTTTTCTGGAAAACATGAATACTTTATTCACACCCACCTAAAAAGTGTTGCACTTTTGATTATGCAAATAGGATTACTATATTAAGAGTGACAGAAAATGCATTTTCGATAAACAGACATCTTGCATTGCCACCAAAACATTAGTAATTACAGATTTACAGAAAAATAAACTACTACTACATTTAAAAAGTAAATTTAGAAAGCATCGTTAAAAATATTCCAAGGTATTCCAAAAACTGAAGTAAAGCATTGGAGAAAAAGATGAGATAGTGAAACAGAAAGTTTGATTGAAAAGTCAGGTTATGAAATTTTTAAAGGAAATTAAGATGTAGAAGGATTTAAGGAGGGTGTTCTTAGAGTAGGGCAAGTGTGGCAAAATATTCTGCAACCAATAGTGAGGTAAAAGGAGTAGCAGATGTATAAGAGGTTAGTGTGTTAGAGACACAAAGCTCACTCATACGAAAAACATTCAAGCACTCCTTCTCTGCATTCACAACCTCAAGTAAGTGGATCACCGTTTCAAAAAAAAAGAAACTGGCTAGAAGTCATATATAGAAAGGAAGAATTATCTGTTGGATTTAAAATACATAATTAATGCCACTTCGACCTCTTGACAGATATGGCTCCACTTCAAGTAAGCTCCTTAAACAAAATCCAATATCCTCTAAAACGAAACACACTCACGAGCAAAAGGCTCATGTCATCTTATTATGCATTTTTAAACACTTACAGGAATAATGTTTAGAGGTGAAATTTAAATTTTAATAGACTTAAGACACAACAACCAAAACCCAGAAGTGTGGAAGGGTGCCTGTCTTTACCTCCTGAAACAGAATTTAAATACATTGCTGCTGATGATCAATGAGAAAGGAGCAGCTCTTGAACAATGGCCCTAAATCAAATAGCGAAATATGTAATTTTGTCTTTAGTTACATTAGCAAGTGTCAAATTTATCCATTTTTTCCTAAGAACATATAATACAATTTACAGACTGAAAAGACTCAGTCGAGTTTGACATTTATAAATCCCAACTGAATATTCACTTAGTCTCAAACATTAAGAAAAGTTATGATTGCATGTAAAAATAGTTTGTTTATTCAATTAACCATTGCAATTCTTAAACTAAACATGTGCAACTGGAAGATAGATTTCTGTGTCTCGATATGTTTATAAAATGAGTGAAATCCATCAACATTTAATTACGCGTTTCTGCTGCCAATTCTATTTTAACATAAAATTAGTTAAAGTCTGAAGATGAAAGAAACACAAATTGTTGAGAACTAATCCATTCAAATAATAACTCATAACAAAGCTGATTTATAATATTTATGCTACGAGTACAGACTTTTATATGTAACAGGTAGAAAGTCAGAGATAGATGTTGAAACTGGCTGACCAAAATCATGTAAAAAGGAGAAAGTGAGGTCTGCAGATGCTGGAGATCAGAGCTGAAAATGTGTTGCTGGAAAAGCGCAGCAGGTCAGGCAGCATCCAAGGAACAGGAAATTTGACGTTTCGGGCATAAGCCTGATGAAGGGCTTATGCCCGAAACGTCGAATTTCCTGTTCCTTGAATGCTGCCTGACCTGCTGCGCTTTTCCAGCAACACAAAATCATATAAAAAGCCAAGTATGTTTTATAAAAATAGGAGAGTGATTTTGTTTAACAGTAGGTTGAAACATTGCAAAAAAGAAACAGACTTTGTACCTTAGCGGGATGAAAGTCCACACCATACATTGAAAGTTTCTTTGCATTCTCCAAGAATTGCAAATCAGCTTGTGCTGGAGTCATAGCTCTAGGATAAAATAATGTCAAAAGCCAAAAATAAGACACATTAGTAGTCAAAGCTTTCAATATCAACTAAAACTGCAATCTGCAAGCAACTTCTGAAAATATCAAACTCTGATTTAACACACACTGTTCTCAAATTTATTTGTACTTGAAAAGGAAGCTCTGGCAATACTAGACAGTAATGTGTTAGAAGCTTTTGAATTCAAAGAATTGACTGCGATGGTTATTCTTGGCAGCCTTATGCAAATATTATGAAACGCACTACTAATAAGTAAGTAAGCATAGGTATCATAAAATCATCTATGTATGATCATTTCTCCTGATGATTTGGTTCAGGTAACAAATAACTGTACCATAAAACAGGAAGATACCCAATATCACCTACAGTCTGTGTTAAACTGGCTGATATCAAAATGATGTGAGGCATGTTTAAATTGATCTTTGTACATCTGGTTTAGGAAAGACAATACTGACCACAGTTCTGTCTAGGAAATGCATACTCAGGAATGCCAACAGTCTAGATTCAAATGCTCAGAATGGTTAATCTGGCAGAGTACCAGAAGGTGACCAACACCCATAAAATGCATACAGCATATTGCAAGAACATTCAAGCAGATAAAGACAACGAATTGCTAAAAAGACAATGAGTGTGGGGAGAAAGACTGTCTGAAGTCAAGGCATTTTAATGCTTCCATTTTTCTCTTGATAACACTGGTCGAAAATACATTTCCGATTACTGTATTCAGCTATACGTAAATGTGACAAATAACTTGTAGCAGTGAATTAAGGACACAAAAACAGTGAGATGTGCATGAAGTCACGTCATTAGTAGAGTTATGAATTTGCATAACTTCTTTTGAGAAAAGTAGCTTTCTCAAATCTGACAGTAAATGAATTCATGACTGCTTAAGAACAAATAAAAATTTATACTCTTCAGCTATGAAAATGTCTACAAAGAACTAAAAACATTAAATAAATCTAATAAGCTACATACACAGAAATATTTAATAAACACACAATCGACAAAGGAAGGAGTTAGCTCTCGGTGTAAAATTTGGTCATTTAACATGGACGTAAAGTCAAAGCGGTTGTGAACCAGACGCACGATGCAAAAAAAAACTTGCTCTTAGTTCTAGTTATAAATATTGCCAACCATGGGAAGAGAAAGAGAAAACAGAATGTAGTCCAAAACACACGTACAAACAATACCTGGAGAGGCCATCTGAAAAAATAGCTTCAATTCTATGATTAGTCAACTGGGTTGGCAAATTAGTGAATTTTGGAAAACAGAAAATTGATTCATAGTTGAAAAATAATCGTCACTTATACAGATTTCTGGGTAATCCAAGATGGAGGACAGGAACAATTTCTGGCTGTAACAGCTACTCCTTTTTGGAAGTATTTTAGGTGCTGGAGGTGATTTCCTCGAATTCCAGGAGCAGCAATTACTGTTTCATTTGCTGTTGCATTGTTTTGGAACTTTGGGAAAAAAAAAAGTCAAAACAACAGCAGTTTTAAAAGGAAGAACAACAGTGAGGACAGTGCAGGAGAGAGAGACAGAGATAGACAGACAGACTGCACAGTTACTGCCTTTGCTGTTTGAATTCATATATCGCCGGACATCGGAGTGTGTCTGGGAAAATCACAACCGATCTTGAAGGAACCTGTTTGGGCGAGGTTCACAGCACAGAATCTTTGTTTAATCTTTGTTTTAAGTGTGTCCAACAGAAAGGCTGCATAGTGAGTAGAGGGGGTTCTTTCTTGATTATGTGTTTTTGGAGATATGTCTCTTGATTAAACTTAAAATATAAGCCATAACTATTAATTTAACCTGGGACAATGTTTTGTAGAGGAATAAGACTGTGTATTTTCTGGGTCTGTAGATTGTGAAGGAGCAAAAATGGCCTTTAGTAGAGTGATGTGTACTTCTTGTCAGACGTAGGAGGTTAAAGAGTGTTTAACGGTTACTGCATTGAGAACAGAAGTGAGTCAGTCAGGGCAGGCAGGACTGACAAACTAAACTGCATTTATTTCAATGCAAGGGGTCGAACAGAGAACGCAGATGAACTCAGGGCATGATTAGGAACATGGGACTAGGATATCTAAGGAATTATGGAAACATGTCTCAGGGATGGGCAGGACTGGCAGCTTAATGTTCCAGGATACAAATGCTACAGGAAGGATAGAAAGGGAGGCAAGAGAGGAGGAGGAGTGGCATTTTTGATAAGGGACAACATTACAGCTGTCCTGAGGGAGGATATTCCCGGAAATACATCCGGGGAAGTTACTTGGGTGGAACTGAGAAATAAGAAAGGGATGATCACCTTATTGGGATTGTATTATAGACTCCTCTAATAGTCAGAGGGAAATTGAGAAACAAACTTGTAAGGAGATCTTAGCTATCTGTAAGAATAATAGGGTGGTTATGGTAGGGGATTTTAACTTTCCACACATAGACTGGGACTGCCATAGTGTTAAAGGTTTAGATGGAGAGAAAATTGTTAAGTGCGTACAAGACAATTTTCTGATTCAGTATGTGGATGTACGTATTAGAGAAAGTGCAAACCTTGACCTACTCTTGGGAAATAAGGCAGGGCAGGTGATTGACGTGTCATTGGGGGAGCACTTTGG
Source organism: Hemiscyllium ocellatum (assembly GCF_020745735.1). Lineage (NCBI taxonomy): Eukaryota > Metazoa > Chordata > Chondrichthyes > Orectolobiformes > Hemiscylliidae > Hemiscyllium > Hemiscyllium ocellatum. The sequence goes on from NC_083430.1 coordinate 45,847,976, forward strand.
GGCCAGTGACCATAATTCTATTTGTTTTAAAATAGTGATGGAAAAGGATAGACCAGATCTAAAAGTTGAAGTTCTAAATTGGAGAAAGGCCAATTTTGACGGTATTAGGCAAGAACGTTCAAAAGCTGATTGGGGCAAATGTTCGCAGGTAAAAGGGACGGCTGGAAAATGGGAAGCCTTCAGAAATGAGATAACGAGAATCCAGAGAAAGTATATTCCTGTCAGGGTGAAAGGAAAGGCTGGTAGGTATAGGGAATGCTGGACGACTAAAGAAATTGAGGGTTTGGTTAAGAAAACGAAGGAAGCATATGTAAGGTAGAGACAGGATAGATTGAGTGAATCCTTAGAAGAGTATAAAGGAAGTAGGAGTATACTTAAGAAGCAAACCAGGAGGGCAAAAAGGGGATATGAGATAGCTTTGGCAAATTGAATTAAGGAGAATCCAAAGGGTTTTTACAAATACATTAAGGACAAAAGGGTAACTAGGGACAGAATAGGGCCCCTCAAAGATCAGCAAGGTGGCCTTTGTGTGGAGCCACAAAAAAATGGGGAGATACTAAACGAGTATTTTGCATCAGTATTTACTGTGGAAAAGCATATGGAAGATATAGACTGAAGGGTCTGTTTCCATGCTGTACATCTCTATGAAGAGGAGAGAAAATTAACTTGATTCACATAATAAAAGCTTAACATCATTTACAAAATTTTAACATCAATGGTAGTATACTTGTCCTCACAATCATCTGACACAGATGAAGGTGTCACTTCCATGACCTGTGCCCATAATCTAGATTAACAATACAGCACATAGGAAGTTTTTGACTGTAGTGGTACCATCTTTTAGATGAGGTGACAAACCAAATTACCATTTACCATTTCAGGCGAACATACTCATTTAATGTGTAACATCTATTATGTAAGAGCAGAGGAGTGCCCCTGGAACCCTTGCCAATATTTCTCCCACAGCCACCAGTATGAGAAAAGTCATCCTACTAGCATTTATTCTGTTGTTCATGGAACCTTGCACACAATTGGCTGCTACATTTTCTGTATTACAATAACAGTTACTTTGTTCAAGTATTTCAATTCCTATGAAGCGTTTTGGGACATCCTGAGGACTTGAAAGACATTATGTAAATTAAAACTCTTTTACGTAATATGTAAATCAGAGAGTGTTCACATGATTACCTTCAAGTTCTTATCAATATTCTAGTACGATATAAAAACATGAAAACCACTAATAGTAAATTCCGATCATACACTAAGATTACATAGACATTATTAATTGTCAAATGGGAGATGACACATTGGTAAAATAATTATAATCCTACTTTATGGAACAGTTTAATTTCTCCAACATCGGACAGAGGAGATTATTTTTCCATAATACCTGGAATTGTTGATACCTGAGCGTTCTGACATGCAAGTGATACAATACTGGAGTAAACAGCACTTTTTCCCAAGAAAGAATACATACCTATGTGTTTTATGAAGTTCCATTATTTTCTCTTCCAATTCCTTTGTTTGATTTGGGGCCAACCTAAATTCACTAACGTAATTTGTTCCATGTAACTCTGGATCATATTCACCCAGCTCTGATTGAACAGTGTATGATCCCAATAGGGCAAGAGTAACAAATGAACATGGCAGACATCCAGTAACTATATCCTGACGCAACTGAAGACACAGGTAGTATCTGGAATGAACACAACATAAACACTTAAGCAACAATGAAAGTTTGAAAACTAAAACTTTAAACACAATGTCTAACAAGCATGCTCTGCATGACCAATACTTAAATTTGAATTTAAATATTTCATTAATTAAGGGGAGGCAACAACTTAGTGATATTATCACTGGACTGTCAACCCAGAGACCAGGTCATGTTTTGGGGGCCTGGGTTCGAATCCTACAATGGTAGATGGTGGAATTTCAACTCAATGAAAGTTTGGAATGAAGAGTCTAACAATGATCATGAATTTGTTGTCAATTGTCAGAAAAGTTCTTCTGGTTCACTAATGCCCTTAGAGAAGGAAACTGCCGTCCTTACCTGGTCTAGCCTACAAGTGACACCGGACCCAAAGCAATGTGGTTAACTCTTAATAGGATTAAATGCTGACCCAGCTAGTGATGCCCTCATCCCATGAATAAATAAGAAAAATCATAATTGGCGAGATAGTATTCAAATGCTTTCTATGTGCAGAGTAAAACCAGTAATGATCATGGAATTATACAGCACAAAACAGAGCCATTTAGCTCATCAAAATCTGCTTTGGGTATTTCAAAGAACCATGAAATGTAAATACAAATTTCAAAGAAATACAGATGGTCCCTCTCCTTCCTCATTTCCCTACAAATCTTTTCTCATTCAAGTAATTATCCAATTCCTCTTTAAGGGCTACTCTACTTCCAACACTTTGAAACAGAGCTAATTAAATCTTAACTGCCCTTATTGTAAATTTTTCTCCCATTTTATTTGTTAATCACTTTAAATAAGGTGCTCCCTTGTTATAGGTACCTCAGCCATTGGAAACAGTTTGTGGTGCTTGATATAAACCCTTTATGTTTACGTCACTTTCAAATCTCCTCTTTAATTGTCCTACCTAAAATAGAGGTTTGTCCAATCTATTCCACATAACTCAAGTTCCTCATCTCGGGCACCATTCAGGTAAACCTCTTCCGAACTCTCTCCAAAACTTGCATGGCCTTCCTGCAGTGTGGTGCCTAGAATTGGGTATATTTGATTGAATTGATGCTTTACATGGCTTGAGTTTACCTTCTATGCCTTTCTACTGTACCTCTACTCAATGTCTAGGATCTCAAGCTTTCAGAGTGATTAGAATCTGGAACACTGACTCCAAATTTGAAATGACATTAAAATAAAACCACAGCAAAACCATTTTGGGCTTGCTTCACCAATTAGCTCTGTGGCCCAGAATTTTAAAAAAATCAAGACCCACTAAAAGAGAGTAATTCCCTGCATCTCATCCTAAAATTTAAAGTAATACCAACTTGAGAAAACATACTAGAGGCTGCATATACTAAAGGTTTATTTCCCACTAATAACACGAGTTTTAATAGACTTTTTACCTCGTAATATCTTCGGTCAACTGCGCAGGATCAGGTGGATAAAACTTCACATTGAATGTAAAATCCCAAGGTCCACCTGGAATACAAAGATGTGTTATTATACATTCCATGTGTTGTAGGATAGAATTTAAAATTTTATTTTAAAAAAAACATGGTAATCAAAAACATTTTATTTTATAAACCTGGCCAGCAGAAAGAACTTCTAGTCCAGGGAAAGAAGAGAAGTACCAAAAACGATCATGATTGCTCCAGTGATCTTTGATTTGATTTATTATTGTCACATGCACTGGGACTCAATGAAAAGTATTGTTTCGCATGTTATCCAGGCAAATCATAACTTATATATGTACATCAGGATAACATAACAGAATGCAGCATATAGAGTTACAGTTCCATAGAAGTTGCAGAGAAAGATCGACTTTAATATACGAGCTGTCCATTCAAAAGGTAAAACTGGGGAAGAAGCTATTCTTAAATCTGTTGGTACCTGTTTTTAAATATTTATATCTTCCGCCCTTTGGAAGAGGGAGGGATTTGTTTGTGTGGTTAAGGGAAAATAAAATTAGGTTTTAGCTGCTAAATAGCTGAACACACTGTTGAAGTTAAGACATCCAACAGCTACTTGAATGAGGTACAGAAAGCAAGACAATGAATAAAACTACATTCCAACAAGGAGTTAACACCTTCTTAAAAGGAGAAAAATAACAAACTTGCATTTAGCTGCCTCTTTCATGTCATCAGATGCCCCAACACTTAGAGACATAGAATCAGAAATGTATAGCACAGGAACAGACCCTTTGTCCAACCCATCCATGGTCGACCAGATATCCTAAATTAGTCTAGTCTCATTTGTCAGCACTTGGCTCATATCCATCTAATCCCTTCCTATTCATGTACCCATTCAAATGACTTTTAAATGCTGTAATTGTACCAGCCTCTAATACTTCCTCTGGCAGCTCATTCCATACATGCACCACCCTCTGCATGAAAAAGTCGCACCTTAGGTCGCTTTTAAATTTTTCCCCTCTCACCCTAAACTTATATGCCCTCTAGTTCGGGACTCCCCCATCCCAGGGAAAAGACCTTGTCTATTTACTCAATCCATGCCCCTCATGATTTTATAAACCTCTAGAAGGTCACCCCTCAGCCTCCAATGCTCCACAGAAAACATCCCCAGCCTATTTAGCCTTTCCCTATAGCTCAAATCCTCTAACTCTGGCAACATCCTTGTAATTTTTTTCTGAACCCTTTAAAGTTTCACAACATCTTTCCGATAGGAGGGACACCAGAATTGCACACAATGTTCCAAAAGAGCCCTAACCATGTCCTGTACTGCTGGAACATGACCTCCCAACATCTATACTCAATGCTCTCACCAGTAAAGGAAAGCATACCAAATGCCTTATTCACTATCCATCTAACTGCAACTCCACTTCCAAAGAACTATGAATCTGCACTCCAAGGTCTCTTTGTTCAGCAACTCTCCCCAGGACCTTACCATTAAGTGTATAAGTCCTGCCCTGATTTGCTTTTCCAAGATGCAGCACCTCACATTCATCTAAATTAAACTCCATCTGTCAGTCCTCAGCTCATTGGCCCACCTAATCAAGATCCCATTGTACTCTGAGGTAACCTTCTTCACTGTCCACTACACCTCTAGTTTTGGTGACAACTGCAAACTTATTAATTGCTCCTGCTATGTTCACATCCAAAACATTTATATACATGATGAAAAGCAGTGGACCCAGCATCGATCCTTGTGACACACCAAATAATCACAGGTCTCCAGTCCTTACAGCCAACTGCTTCTGAAATACAATTATGTAGGATGCTACAACCCATATTGAGAAATTAATGGCTTTAGTAGCGTTGGATAAATATTACTAGTGCACCAAGGCAATGTTCCTGTTATTCTTCAAGTGAGATCATGAACTATCATGGGACCTTTTCCATTTAACAAACGGGTGGACCACAGATTTTAGGGCCTTTTTAAAAGTATTCCATCTCTGGAAAATTGCATCACCCACTTAATACTGCATGGATAAGAAGCAATGCTATTTAATGCTCAAGTGGTTTGAACCAAAAATAAGAAAAATAAAATTTGACAATTATTTTCACTTGTACTGTTCATTGTCTATGAAAGGAACAATGTAAATTCAAATTGTTGTCTCATAAATGGAAGGAAAGTTTTAAGTGAACTTCTTCGGCCAAAGTTACCTTATCCAATTCCTATTCTAGAGTGTGATCATGTTATTTCACTTAGAACTCCAATGCAGTAGCTCATGCATTTTGCCAACCTTCAATGAACCATTACAATGCAGGAAATGAGGCATACACACACATCTATAAAATCACCTGTTTTCAATACAGAAAATCTTTAATTTTCCAGATTCTCTCTTCACACAGCCCTCTGATCTCACCAACATCTTCCATACGTTAACATCCACAATATCAACATTTCTGTTAGGTCTCAGTCAATGCTCGCCGCTGTACCTTATGTTTACTGTGCAAGGCTGGTTTGTTGCCCCACTGTACAGTACATTGAACATCTATGCACAGCTGTGCAGATCTTAAAAAGGGCAGGCTGATCATATGCAACTCATTTGCTCCCTGTGTAGAACATTCCTGAATATTACTGATGGAGCACAGTTTGGTAGAAACATTGGTTTTTGTAATTGAAGGACTGCTCTCAGCAGTGCTGTTTTTTCCAATTTATGTATTTTTTCTGATATTAGCTGCACGCTAGTTTTGATAAATGCTATTTTGCAATGTTTAGATTAATCACCCCCAATCTAAAACTCTTAATAGTTTGTTTCTCCCTTGGGTGCCTTCTTCTCCTTTATTCACCACAAAAATGATTTAAAGTAAATTGTCACAATCAAACAACCTACTACATCTGTAATGAAGAAAATACTTAAAGCATTGCATGTGGAATGTTTCTTATATTTTCTTTAGAATGCACTACAGGCAAAAACTAAAATCTCCATAAACCTGGTAAAACTGATGCCATCAATCATAAGGCATTGTTTGAAGGGTAGTTCTTTACCTCCACACAGGCAGGATGCTTTGGAGTTGCCACCTCAGACATTTCCCTTCAAATGTACATGAAAACTTTAAAATTTTTCTTTGCTACTTGTCAACAGTCTGATCAGTTATCTATTGATGTGGGTGTGATTTCCAACAATTACCCTCAGAGCACCAAAAAAAAATGTTTTTATACCTACTGACAACGATACAGCCTATCTAATCAAAGATTTAATGCTATTAAAGCTCCCCATATTACAACAGCAACTATACATCAATAATACTTCAGCAGGTGAAGTGCTTTGGGACATTTCAGGGATACAAAAGGGGGCTAGAAATGCAAATTTTCTTCTTTATTATATTTCTTCTTAAGCAATTCACAATATGGAGTCTATTAACTAAATAGAACATTGAAATATGCAAATTCTAACTAGGACAAAAAGCACTGACTTTGTCTCAAATAATTTAAAGGATATTAGTTACTGTAAATCTGCCCTCTGTTAAACTGCGTTTATGAAAGCATTTTAATGGTAAATAACCATACACCTCTATTTACTTTATTACTTTTAACTTCTCTTTCCCTCTGAAAGTCAGGAGATGAAGAGTTTTCATTTTTATTATTTTACACAATACAGCAAACTTTATTTTAACCGGCACCTTATAAATCAGTATTCTCGATAAACCAGCAAAACTAATATACCTGAAATATCGGAAGTTTACAGTACTACCACAACCCTTGGATAGTCAGTTGAGGATGCAAGTGAGAAGGCTCTCTGCCTCTGTTTTATTCAAAGCAAAGCTGCATTTTCATTTAACTGATATATGATGTAAATAAAGTAAAACAGTGATGTGTACACCCCCCGTATTACTTATCTAGAACTTAGTATGTGTTTTTACAAAGATTATATGGACCTCTTGATCAATCCAAACATTTGATCAACTGGTACACTTCTTGCCCCAGAGGTACTGGTTATTAAAATGTTTGTTGTATTTTGGATTGTAATAATAAATTCTTTATCCACAAGATATTATTTAGAATTCTTCTTCAATTGCTATTATATTAGGATTATGTTCAATTCAATTAAAAATACCCCGATTATGGATAACTGTTGATATAAACCCTTGCAACAACTAGTACGCTAAATGTTACATAAACCTTACCTGAGAACAGCAATATAAGTTACAATCAAAGGACAAACAAATACACAGTGAGGAAACATGCCATTTTAAGTAACCTGACACAAACCAATCTGGAAGAATTCATGCAAAGATAGGTAGAAAGTAATCATTATAATTCCTGCACCAAATTCACATAAAAAATATTTCATGGGCCTGTATAATTTAAATTATTTAGATGGTTAGATTTTATAATGGTTTCTGCAAAAAACCTCTCAAGTTTCAGAATTCATCAGACAAAAGAATCCTGCTGGGGAGGAGTGTTTGTTTCCCCCCCCCCCCCCCCCCCAACACTTGAGTAGTTTAGTTCCATAGTTTTGGATGAATTAAGCTTTATTACACACAAAAATACATTTACCTTGTAACTGCTTCTTAATTTCTTTGGTAAGATCTAACCAACTCTGAAACAAAATGAAAGCTGCATTAAATACTTGTCAAACAGAAGTAAAAATGAACACTATGCTGGATGAATCTCTGAACAGAACAGAAATACATTACTGAACAAGACACAAAAATAATCACAAGTGGAAATCTCTTTATCATTATCAAAATACAATAAAACTTGGTCAATTCAAGATCTGAAATAAAAACAAAGTGCTGAGAAATTCAGCAGGTCTGGTAGTATTAGTGGAGCAAGAAACAGAGTTGAAAACCAGCTTCACTGAATATGGAATATACAATACAGAACAATACCGTACAGGCCCTTGGGTTCAACGTGGTGCTGGCCTTCTATCTGACTCTAAGATTAGACTAACCGACATACCCTTCATTGTACTATCTTCCATGTGCCTTTTCAAGAATTGCTAAATGTCCCGAATGTATCAGACTCTACGAACACTGCTGGCAGTGCATTCCACGTATCTACCACACTGTGTAAAGAACCTCTGACATCTCCCCTAAACCTTCCTTAAATTACCTTAAAAAATTATGCACCCTCGTAATAGACATTTCTGCCCTGGGAAGAATCTCTGGCTATCCACTCTATCTATGCCTCTCAACATCTTGTACACTTCTGTCAAGTCATTGCTCATCCTTCTTCGCTCCAATGAGAAAAGCCCTAGCTCCCTCAACTTTTCTTCATAAGACCTGCTCTCCAGTTTGGGCAGCATTCTGGTAAATCTCTTCTGCATCCTCTCCACATAGTTTCTATATGGAGGCAACGAGAACTGAACACAATATTCCAATTGTGGTCGAACCCAAGGTTATAAAAGGCTGCAGCATAACTTCGCAGCTCTTAGAACTCAATTCGCCTCTAGTGAAAGCCAACACACCATATGCTTTCTTAACAAACCTATCAACTTGGGTGGCAACTTGGAGGGATCTATGGACATGGACCCCAAGATCTCTTGGTTCCTCCACACTAGGAGAAAGTGAGGACTGCAGATGCTGGAGATCAGGGTTGAGTGTGTGGTGCTGGAAAAGCACAGCAGATCAGGTCTCATCTGAGGAGCAGGAGAATTGATGTTTCGGGCATCAGGAATGAGTTGACAATACAGCGTTCCAGCAAGGTGGAAGTGGCTGCCGCGGTGGCAACTACAGGGGCAAAGGTGACGTGCAAGGTGGTATCATGTCTGTGCTGGTGAATCTAGCGGTGTCAGTGGATCCTATAACGGTGGTCTTCTTGGCAGTCATGGAGGTGGTTGGGTGGACAGCGTCCTCAGAGGTGGTGTGGTTATTAGTGGCTGTGGACCATGCGGCAGCATCGGGGCGGAAGTGACGGCATCGATTGCCCCAGCGCTCATGGAAGGAGTGGCCATGTGGCTAATAGCACCTGGATGGTTCCAGAGGTCAGGAGAAGATTCTAGAAGGTTCGAAGAAACCAGTGTATTGAGGGAAGTACTTGAAAGTTTGTTTAACTTACATTCTTTCATGTCTAATGCGTTAGTGAAAAATCATTTGTTGAGCTCATGTATTCTTATAAGAACGTGGAAATGCAGAGGTCCTTTGCAGGTTTGGGAAAGTGTGGCTCTGAGCTGGAGCAGGACTGACTGCAGGTAGAATAGATGACGGCGCATGGCTGATAGCATGGAGCGGAGGATCCGGAAAGAGAATCGTTGTTGAAGCTTTTGGATTCGTAGTGTGTACTGGGTATCCTATTCAGGTCCAAACTGGGTTGATCTGAATGTGGTCCGGAGTCAGTGTAGAATCAGATGGTTCTGTAGGCAGGCACTGAAGGAGGAGATATGACTGTGGTAGCAAATCTGCTCGAAGACGTGGCTGAAGAGCCAGAGGAGAAGAATTGAAGGGGGTTAAAGTGAGAAAGGGACTCTCAGATCTTTGCAGAGATAGGAGGAGAATTTCTTCCAGGTAGGCATCCTTGGAAGAGGCTTTGCAGTAAGGTTAAAATCAACTAGGAGAAAGCGAGGACTGCAAATGCTGGAAATCAGAGTTGAGAGCATGGTGCTGGAAAAGCACACAGGTCAAGCAGTGTCAGAGGAGCAGGAGAATCGACGTTTCGGGCATAAGCCCTTCATCAGGGATGAGACTTGTGGGTCGGGCTGAGAGATAAAAGGGAGGGAGGTGGGGTTTGGGGGAAGGTAGTTCAGAAAGTGATAAATGGATGAAGGTGAGGGAGAAGGCGATAGGTCAGGGTGGGGAAGTGAATGGACAGGTCTGGAGAGTGGTGCTGAGTTGGAGGCTTGGGACTGGGATAATATGGGGGAGAGGAAATGAGAAAGCTATTGAAATCCACATTTATCTCACATGGTTGCAGGGTCCCAAGGCAGAATATGAGGCATTCCTCCTCCAGGAGGTGGTAGTGGTTTGGTGGTGAAGGTGGCCCAGGACCTGCATGCCCTTGACAGAGTGGGAGGGGGAGTTGAATTGTTCAGCAACAGGGTAGTGGGGCTGGTTCCTCCACACTGCGAAGAATCCTGCCTTGAACCCTGTATTCTGCATTCAAATTAGACCTTCCAAGTGAATCATTTCACATTGTTCAGGTTGAACTCCATCTGCCACTTCTCAGCTCAATTCTGCATCCTGTCCCATGCAACCTACAACAGTCTTCCACACTATCCACCAACCTTCGGGTCATCGGCAAATTTACTAACCAACCCTTCCACTTCCTCATCCAAGTCATTTATAAAAATCTCAAATAGCAGAGGTCTCGGGACTGATCGCTGCGGAACACCACTGGTCACAGAGCTCCAGATTGAATGCTTTCCAATTACCATCACCCTCTGTCCTCCATGGGCCAGCCAATTCTGTATCCAGACAGCTATGTTTACCTGTATCCCATGCCTCTCTATTTTCTGAATGAGCCTACCAGAGGAAACCTTATCAAACACCTTGCTGACATCCACATACACCATATTCACTACTCTACATTCGATGTGTTTTGTCACATCCTCAAAGTATTCAACAAGGCTCATGAGGCATGACTTGCTCCTCACAAAGCCATACTGACTATCTTGAATCAAACTACAGTTTCCAAGTAATCATAAATGCTGTTTCTCAGAATCCACTCCAACACTTTGCCCATCACTGATGTAAGACAACTGGTCTGTAATCCTAGGATTATCCCTATTCCCTTTCTCGAACAAGGGAATAACATTTGTCACCCTCTAATCATTTGGCACTACTCCAGTGGACAATGAGGACGCAAAGATCATTGTCAAAGGCACAGCAATCTCTTCTCTCACTTCCCATAATAACTTCGGGTATAACCTGTCTGGCTCAGGGGATTTATCTATCCTTATGTTTTTCAATATCTTCAGCACATCCTCCTTCCTAACATCAACCTGTTTCACGGAACCCTCAGAAATGTCAAGGGGGCCTCTCAGTAGTGAATACAGAAGCAAAGTATTCATTAAGGGCATGCTCTACTTCCTCCAACTGCAGGCACAAGTTCCCTCCACAATTTCTGATCTTCCCTACCCTCACTCTGGCCATCCTATTGTTCCTTACATAACTGTAGAATGCCTTAAGGTTTTCCTTAATCCTACTTGCTAAAGTTTTACATGCCCCCTTCTAGCTTTCCTAAGTCCATTGTTCAGTTCCTTCCTACCTTGTAAACTTCTAAAGCCTGTCTGATCCTTGCCTCCTCTACCTTAAGTAAGCTTCCTTCTTCCTCCTGACTAGATGTTCCACATCCCTTGTCACCCAAGGTTCTTTCAACCTACCATCCTTCCCTTGCCTCAAATGGGACAAACCTGTCCAGCACCATCAGCAATTGCTTCCTAAACAACCTCCAGATTTCTGTCATGCATTTCCCTGAGATTGTCGGTTCCCAATTTAGGCACCCCAGTTCCTGCCTAACTAATTCCCACCTCCCCCAATTAAATACTTTCCCCCATACCATCTGCTCCTGTCCCTCTCCATGAGTATAGTAAAGATCAGGGAATTGAGATCACTCCCTCCAAAATGCTCTCCCATTGACAGATCTGACACCTGACATGGTTCATTGCCAAGCACCAAATCCAATATGGCCTCCCCTGTAGTCATTACCACAGCCACATCTCCTTCCTCAGCACCTGCCTAAGGAACCGACTGATCCCACACGGACTCCGAACTACATTCCAAACAACAAAATTTGGATGAATTCAGATTTCTCCAGTTTCCTCATTTCCCCTCCCCCCACCTTGTCTCAGTCGGTTCCCTCAACTCAGCACCGCCCTCCTAACCTGCAATCCTCTTCCTGACCTCTCCGCCCCCACCCCACTCCAGCCTATCACCCTCACCTTGACCTCCTTCCACCTATCCCACCTCCATCGCCCCTCCCCCTAGTCCCTCCTCCCTACCTTTTATCTTAGCCTGCTTCGCTCTCTCTCTTATTCCTGATGAAGGGCTTATGCTCGAAACGTCGAATTCTCTATTCCTGAGATGCTGCCTGGCCTGCTGTGCTTTGACCAGCAACACATTTGCAGCTGTGATCTCCAGCATCTGCAGACCTGATTTTTTACTCCCCTGTAGTCGGCCTATCTACATATTACATCATGAACCCTTCCTGGACACACCTGACAAAAACTGCTCCATCCAAACTATTTAAACTAAGGAGGCTTGAATCAATATTTGGGAAGTTAAGGTCACCCATGACAACAACCCTGTTATGCCAGCATCTGTCCAAAATCTGCCTCCCAATCTGCTCCTCCTTGCCTCTGTTGTTACTGGGGGGCTGGTAGAAAACTCCTAATAAAGTGATTGCTCCTTTCCTGTTTCTGACTTCCACCTATGCTGATTCTGTAGACAAACCCTTCTCAATTACCTCTCTTTCTGCAGCTATGATACTATCCCTGATTAGCAATGCCACTCCACCGGCCCCCCCCCACCCCCTCCATACCTTTTGAAACATCTAAACCTTGGAACATGCAACAGCAATTCCTGTCCCTGTGGTGCACTTTAAAAGGTGTTATATGAAACTAAGAATTTTAACTGTCCTCTGGATAGTCCAGGGCATTATTCAAAAAAGGCATGATTTTTTTCAAATGTCAAAACAAAAAACATCAAAACAGATAATCTGGTTATTTATCTAATTGTTGCTTGGGGGATCTTGCTCCAAATAAAACTGTCAGCCATGTTTACCTACTTTACAACAGTGGCTAAACTCCAGAAGTAATTTCCCAGCTATAACAGACGTTATAAATGTTCCAAGGATGTAGAAACCACTATTACAGCAAAGTAATTCTTTAGTTGAGCAAATCAGCCTCTACATTTTCAAGAAATTCACAGAAGTACAGTCGGTTCCACTATAACGTGCATTTCTTCAACAGGAATTGGCTTTAACGCGACTGAACAATTTAAAAACTGTTATCTGTAGAATGCAAACTTTCCTTACCCGCATTGACTATAATGCGATTCCGGCCCCATTAGTTTAAATAGCACGGCGACTGCGCAATTTACTTATAACACGAGAATGGAACTATCGTGTTGTATCAGAACCGACTGTAGTGTCAGTCCTAAAATTTATACTTTTCTTTTCCTCCAGATATAAAGCAATTTGTTTCTTTATCAATGTCTGTTCTTAGTTTTCTACAACAATATACTGTGGGTCCAACCAGGAATCAGGCTATTCTAGATCTAGTGACGTATAATGAGACAATTTAATAATTAATATCAGAGTAAAAGATCCCCTAGGGAACAGTGATTATAATAGTTTAACATATACTGTTGGAAAAGTGTTAGAATCAATTATCAAGGAAGCAATATCAGGGCATTTGGAAAGTCAAAACACTATCCATCAGAGTCAGCATGGTTTTATGAAGGGTAAATCATGCTTGACTAATTTGCTCGAAATCTTCGAAGAAGTAACAAGCAAAGTGGGTAACAGGGATACTCTGAATGTAATTCATCTGGACTTCTGGAAAGAGTTTGATAAGGTGCCGCAGAAAAGGTTAATTCACAAGGTTGGATCGTATGTGATTAGGGTAATTTATTAGTCTGGCTGGATTACTGGCTGATGGACAGAAGACAGAGTCAGGATAAATACTTATCTTTCTGGATGGTAAGATGTAACTAGTGGAGTGCCATAGGGTTCGGTCCTTGGATCCCAGCTATTTACAATCTACATTAGTGTCTTGGATACAAAGATAGTAGGCTCTATAACCAAATTTGTTGTCTACACAAAAATAGGTCGGACGGTAAATGGAATGAGGAAATAAGAACCTTACAAATGGATATATAATTAGGATAGGAGAGAGGGTCAAAATGTGGTACGTGGTGTTTAACGTGGATAAGTGCAAGATCATGCATTTGGGTCGAACAAATGGGAAGGCGACCTGTTATCTTAATGGGGAGATACTTCAGTGTGCTCTGGTGCAGTGGGAACTAGGTGTACGTGCTCATGAGTCACAGAAAACTAGCATACAAGTACAGCAGATAATAAAGAAAGAGAATGTAATGTTGACTTTCATAGCTAAGGGAATAGAATAAAAGATAAGAAAGTATTGTTGCAACTATACAAGGTATTGGTGAGACCACTCCTGGAGTATTCTGCACAGTGTTGGTCCCCTTATTTGAGAAAAAAATATAATGGCATTGGAGGCAGTTCAGAGGAAGTTCACTAGATCAATCCCAGAGATGAGGGGTTTGTCATATGAAGAGAGATTGAACAGTTTAGGCCTGTACTCTCTGGAATTTAGGAGAATGAGGGGAGATCATATTGAGATACTCAAAATAATAAAAGGTGTGAATAAAATAGACATGGGGCGAATGCTTCCTCTTGTGGGGCATTCTAGGAGAGCTCATAGTTCTAAAATAAGGTGTTGCAAATTTAAAACAGGGTTGAAGAGAAACTACAGATTTTCCTGCTCCTCAGATGCTGCCTGAACTGCTGTGCTTTTCCAGCAACACTCTAACCGAGAAACTACCTCTCCCAAAGGGTCAGGAATATGTGGAATCCGCTACCCCAAAGTGCAGGGGCTGCTGAGACAGTAAGTTAGACAGATTTTTAATTGGTAATGGGTTGAAGGGAAATGGAGAGAAAGCAGGAAAATAGCAATGAGGAGCATGTCAGCCATGATTGAATGGTGGAGCAAACCTGATGAGATAAATGGCCTAATTCTGCTCCTATATCTTATGAACTTATACGGTAGAAATTAACACTGTTTGAGGTGAAGGAATATGGGTCAGAAACAACCCAAATTACAAATGAAGAGAGGACAGAGCCAGCTGGACTGGGCTGAGAAATGAATTTAGCAGTAAAGATGGTGGAGGAAAAATGAAGGATGTTTAAGAAAATAGAAAGAGACTCACAGCAATGATATATCCCAGTGATAAATAAGGGTTCTAGGAAGGGGATAAGATAAACATGGCCAACTAGGGAAGTAAACACTAGCATTAAGTTTAAAGAAAAAAAAACAATGTGGTGTAGATTAGTGGTAAGCCTGAATAGATTCAAAGATCCAACCTCCACTGATCTGTGGAAAACAATTCCAAAAATTAATGATCCTCAGAGACGAGATACCTCCTCAAATCAGTCTTAAGTGGAAGTCCTTTATCATTAAACTGAGCCCTCCCATCTTTAAATTCCCAAGAGGAAAAAATGCTCTCCACTTCTACCCCATTATGGTCCCCTCCGAATCTTATGCTTTAATAAGATCACCATTCATTCTTCTCAACATCAATGAGTATGGGCCCAACCTTTCCTCATAAGATACATTCATCACAAAAATCAGAACTGCTTACAATACAAATGTTCTTCCTTATAGGGGTCAGTTAAGCTCAGTTGGCTGGACAGCTGGTTTAAACTGCAGGTTCAATTCCCACATTGGCTATCGTTACCATGAAAGACTCTCCTTCTCAATCTCTCCCCTCACCTCAGGCATGCTGACTCCCAGATTAAAATACCACCAGTCATCTCTCTTTAATGAATGAGCAGTTGTACCATTCAGTACGACTATGGTGACTTTACCTTATTTGTGATGTTGTCTTATGATTTATCCAGAATGGAATAGTTGAAATTTCACCCAAATAAATACTTGGAGGAGTAAAGGCATTATTTTCAAATCGATTTGAAGCTTCATTTTATAACTCCCAATTTTACGATTTTCCCTAACAATAATCCGAGATTAAGCCAGTCTGTTTTTGATCTTGGGTGTCATATTTGATCCCAAAATTATCTCCAACCTCATATCCATGCGATCAATAAGACTATTTCCATCTGTGTAATGTCACTCCTCTTCATCTGCCTCAGTTCATCTATTTCTGAAACACTCACTCATACCTTTATCATTATATATAAACTCGATTATTCCAATGCAATCCTAAATGGTGTCTCATATTATGTCCTCCATAAAACTTGTGATCATCTGAAACTCTGCTGCCTATTTCTTGTAAGATCTACAAATGTAATGTGAAATATAAATTAGAAAATTATTAGTTTTTCTTTTCTAACCCAAAACAAAAAGTGGAGTTGTGAGATGTTTACTCATTGGTTACGCAAGAGCATGTAACTTTCGAAAGAAGCTGGATTTGATACTTCTGAGACACTAGCTTGCACCAAGTGCCTTTGAGTTGTAAAAAAAACTACAGACACAGTTTTAGGATTCATTTTAACTACCAGTTTTTCATGGAATGAGCTGAGAGGAGATGGACCTGAACATCCAAAAGCCTGCAAATAAACCAGATAACCTTCTCCTGAGTGTGAAAAAGATATCACCTGAAAGTCTCTAAAAGACAAAAACTGGCAACTCAAACAAGGTCCAAGTCCAAGTGACTAGTCATTAAATTAAAGTCTGCTGTAGTTGACAACATGATTTAATTGCCAAAAGCAAGGTCATCTAATTTCCTCTTGTGCTTTGGACTTTCAATCACAGAATCCTTAGAGTGTGGAAAGAGGCCATGGAGTCTGCACTGACCCTCTGAACAGCATTCCACTCAGACCCAGTCCACTACCCTATTCCCATAATAACACATTTATAATGGTTAATCCACCCAGCCTGCACGTCCTTGGGACACCATGGGGCAATCTAGCATAGCCAAATCAACTAACCCACATGGAGTCACCCTTTTTGGAATAGATCCCGGGTTCCTGGCACTGTGAGGCAGCAGGAACCACCTAGCCATTGTGTCACTTTTTGTATTCATTTAAGTTGTTTATTTTAGGCAAAACTTCCCATCCACGTTACTCCTAAAAACCATTTGGCTGGTCTGTCTTTTCCATTCTAATTTGTGAATAAATGTGTGTGGGTATATATATTTAATATATTTATGTCTTTGAATTTAACCAGGCGTATCATTTAACTTTGCTTCTTAATAATTAATCAGCTGTCCTTGCGACATCTTAGAGTATAAGTTTTTTTATAATAAATGTTTTGCTTGCTTATTCATTTATGAGACAAAATGTAATTTTTTTTTAAAAACTTGAATAGTAGTCACAAATCAGACAGATCAACTATCCTAGTGATTAAAATGGTCATATTTCACATGTGCAATGTGACACAGAATAGTAGGACATGACTTCCAGCACACACTTCCTATCAGGAACATGGCAATCTTAATTTGGAGCAAGTACTATTCCCCAGTCACCTGTTTTTGTTGACCTATAATGGTTCCTGGTCAAGCAATGACTTGACTTCAAAATTTTCATCCTCTTTTCAAATCCTTCCACATCTCTACAAGATCCTCCTGAGATATTTGTACTCCTCTAATGCCTCTTGATTTTCCACAATTATAATTGCTCAATGATGGCCACACATTCAAATGTCCTGGCTCTAAGCTCTACAATTCTTTCCTTACACCTCTCTATCTTCCTTATGTACTTTAAAAGGTATGATTTTTTTGAAGCTTAGATCTAATCACCAAAAGCTTGGTCAATTATCACATTACGAGTCACAATGCCAGGTTTTGTTTGATCATACTCCTGAGGTGCCTTAGGATGTTTAATAATATTGAAGGTGCTGAATAAATAGAAATTGTTTACTTTCAGAGTGGAATCTTTTATCTTTCTGCTATTAAATTATATGAATGCTTTATGATATGGATAACAGTTAGATCAATATCCTATAAGTTGCACTTGCTTTTGAGGAACCATATGGCCTCTCACTTTAATCAAGGAAGTGATTTTTTTGCCCTAACTTTATTCAATAGAGGAAATTAATTAATATAGAAACAAGTTAAATCAGGAAACACAACAGAAACATTCTACTTATGACATATAAAGATTATGGATGCACTCAACTATTCAGATCACATTCTGCTGTCTAATGCTAGAAACTATGTGAAGTGTTTAGTAATTGATAGCTCTTTTACCCTTACCCATCTGATAAACCAAAGATTAAACTCAACCTTAAAATCTGCTGTTCCTAAAGTGAATCCCTTTTGAAGGGCTCTCGTTATTTTTAAACTTAGTGTTTTGATACTGTGGGAAAAACGTACAACATTAAGGCTACACACAGCATGGTTTCAGCTTTTCAGTGAAATCGCTTTCAACTAATGGGTCCTGCTACTTAGGGTGGATGAACAAATTTGAGATCTGTTCAATTAAAATCTTTTGAACGACACTAAACCCTTCTCAATACTATTAACTTAACTAATGCAAAGTCACATTTGTTTATATATTTCAAGCGATTTATAATCTACACAATATGCAAAAGGTTGACTGGATACATAAATTCTGTGCAATCCGTTAAGTGAATATTTCTTCTTACAGCAAGAAAGAAGTTGAATGCAAATGTATAACTTCCAAACACGAATCTGTGTCCCATATTCAGTCATTGTATTGTCTGGAGAGTGCAAAAGCATTTAAAGCAATAATGGAAACCTGAGGTGTAGTTCCAGTGCACAAAAGGATGTGAGTAGGGAGGACGTGCACAGGATTTCACGGTCACAGGAGTGTGTTAGCAGACAGCAAGCTGGTTTGAAATGTGTCTACTCCAACGCCAGGTGTATCCAGAATAAGGTAAGTGAACTTGCAGCATGGATAGGTACCAGGGACTTCAATGTTGTGTCCATTTCCGGAGACATTGATAGAGCAGGATCAGGAATGGATGTTGCAGGTTCCAGTGTTTAGATCTTTCATTAAGATCAGGGAAAGTGGTAAGAGGGGGAGGTGTGGCTTTGTTAGTCAAGGACAGTATAACGATGGCCGAAAAAACTTTTGACGAGGACTCGCCTACTGGGGTAATATGGGCTGAGATTAGAAACAGGAGAGATCACACTGCTGAGAGTTTTGTTTTATTGGCCTCCGCAAAGTTCCAGGGATGTGGAGGAGAGGATTGGCAAATCGATTCTGGGTAGGAGTGAAAGGAACAGTGTTGTGATTATGGGGGACTTTAACTTCACCAACACTGACCGGAAATGCTATAACTCTAGTATGTCGGATGGATGAGTTTTGTCCAATGTGTGCAGGAGGGTTTCTTGACACACAGTCTGTTGAAGGGCCGGCAAGAGGGGAGACCACACTGGATCTGGCACTTGGTAATGAACCAGGCCAGGTGTTGATTTAGTGGTAGGTGAGCACATTGAAGAGAGTGACCATAATTCGGTTATGGTTAGCTTAGTCAGGCCAATTCACCTGACCTACACATCTTTGGACTGTGGGAGGAAACCGGAGCACCCGGAGGAAACCCACGCAGACACGGGGAGAATGTGCAAACTCCACACAGTCAGTCGCCTTAAGTCAGTTGTAGGAAAAGTTTTGGAAAGGATTATAAGAGATTGGATTTATAATAATCTAGCAAGCAACAATTTGATTGGAGGTAGTCAACATGGTTTCATCAAGGGCAGGTCGTGTCTCACAAACCTCATTGAATTTTTTGAGAAGGTGACCAAGCATGTGGATGAGGGTAGGGCAGTTGATGTGGTGTACATGGACTTCAGTAAATCCTTTGATAAAGTTCCAGATAGTAGGCTTTTGGAGAAAATGAGGAGGCATAGGACTGAAGATGATTTAGCAGTTTGGGTTAGACACTGGATTTCTGAAAGAAGGCAATGGTGGTTGATGGAAAATATTCAGCTTGGAGTCTGCTTAATTGTGGTGTGCCACAAGGATCTATTTTGGGACCACTGTTGTTTGTCATTTTTATAAATGACTTGGACATAGGCATAGGTGGACGGGTTAGTAAGTTTTCAGATAACACTAAAGTCAGTGCACTGGTAGACAGTGTGGAAGAATGTTGCAGGGAACTTGGATAAACTGCAGAATTGGGCTGAGAAATGGCAAATGGAGTTCAACGCAGATAAATTTGAGGTAATTCACTTTGGCAAGAATACGGAGTCAATGCAAAGACTCTTGGTAGTGTGGATCTTGGAATCCATTTACATAGATCCCTGAAAGTTACACTCAGGTTGATAATGCTATTAAGAAAGCATATGGTGTGTTAGGTTTTACTGGTAGAGGGATTGAGTTCCGGAGCAGTGATATCATGCTGCAACTGTGCAAAACTCTAGTGTGGCCTCACTTGGAAAATGGTGTACAGTTCTGGTCACCCCATTACAGGAAGGATGTGAAAGCATTGGAAAAGATGCAGAGGAGATTTACCAGGATGTAGCCTGATCTGGAGGGAAGGTCTAATGAGGAAAGGCTGTGGGACTTGGGCCTGCTCTCCTTAAAGAGAAGAAGGCTAACAGGGGATTTAATAGAGACATACAAGACGATCAGAGGATTAGATAGGGTGATAGAGTGAGTCTTTTTCCTAGGGTGATGACGTTGGCTTGTACGGGGAGGGCACAGCTGCAAATTGAGGGGTGATCGATTTAAGATAGATGTCAGAGACAGGTTCGTTACTCAGTGTGGCATGGGCGTGGAATGCCCTGCCTGCCAATGTAATTAACTCAGCCACATTAGGGGCATTTAAGTCGTCCTTGGATAAGCATATGGATGACAATGGTATAGTGTAGGGGGATGGGCTTAGATTAGTTCACAGGTCAGCATAACATCGAGGGCTGAAGGGCCTGGTCTGCGCTGTATTGCTCTATGTTCTATAATCTGCCCATTTTGGTCTGTAACTTGCACCATGTGCAAATATATGAAAACCATTAATACAGGATACTATTAGAATGTTCAAAAACTGCAGAGTGAAAATACTGATGCACTGCTAAAATACTTCTACGCAAGGCATTTGTTTCCAAATACAAATTCTAAAAGCATAGTTTGAGAAAACGAAGAAAGACAAGCTTGAAAAAGACTTCTTTAAATCTAAAATTTAGTAAATACCAGTTCAGTTTTAGGAGAAATGAAATGCAAGATTTAACTTTACATTTGAAGACTACTGCTAAAACTAACATAATAATTGCTGTTTAAAACAAAAATAAAAATCTTAGGATCAGATGACAACTACGCACAGCCTGCGTCTGCTATTCATACACAATAAACATTCAGTGACCCCTGCTGCAAATGCACATGCATATGTATGTTGGCTCAGCTGTTATAGGTCCCCAGAAAAATAGTCCGCCAAAGCTTGCTGTAAAAATCAGCAATGAACAATTTGTTGATGAGTACAGGATCTGCAGTGTGTGAAGCTGTAGCCCTGCAAGGACAGAAAATTGATGCAGAAACAAAAGAAAATGATAATTACACTTGACATCAGGTAGTTGGTCTTTTTATGGCCCTTTATTCAACACTGTCTAAAGTATATTCTCAATCTGTTTCTCATCTGACAAATCCAGTAGTGCGAGTAAAAAGTGAGGTCTGCAGATGCTGGAGATCAGAGCTGAAAATGTGTTGCTGGTTAAAGCACAGCAGGTTAGGCAGCATCCAAGGAACAGGAAATTCGACGTTTCGGGCCAGAGCCCTTCATCAGGAATGAAGGGCTCTGGCCCGAAACGTCGAATTTCCTGTTCCTTGGATGCTGCCTAACCTGCTGTGCTTTAACCAGCAACACATTTTCAAATCCAGTAGTGCCTCATGAATCTCAAACTACTGACAATGTCAGACCTGCAAAAGGTGCCTACTTTTCCATTCAGTTTCCCAACTGACAAAACAAATACCTATTGAATATATATTCAATTCGTTAACATGGAACCTCAGCAAACAGTGTTTTAAAGTGTAAACAAATGCAGCATTTTCCTCTAAAAATTCTAAATATCCAGCATAATGAACCATGAAATGAGGACAACTCGGACTAATAAGCCCCCTTCTTCCACTGAGGGTAAATAATCTATTGCTTCATAAAGCATACTCTACTTTTTTATTCTCAAGGAGAGTTCTGCATAAATGATTTACCCTCTAAAAATAAATAAATCTCCAAACTATTCATTTAGCTTTTTTTTTCGCACTGGCTCTGTCAACATCACTCAAAGCCTGTCCCATCAGCACTGGAACCATCATGCCTAGATGAGTATTGTATCCTCTCAAATCAATAACCATCTTCATTTAACATGATTTTATTTCCAAATCAAATTACTTAACCCCTCCAAACAAGGAGCTGGATTTTAATTTAGGTTTTATTTTAACCTGTGCATTGTATCCTTATAATCTTAATACTGCTTCATATGAACTTGGTCAATTTCAAACTTGGGTTATATTTGTGTCCATATCAAATGGAACAATTTGTTTATATCTATATGCTCACTAATGTTTAAAGATCCAGATCACATTGTTTTCTCGTATTTCACTCTGCAGGTCTTTCCACCAACAACAGGGTCTATAATTGTGCTAATTTCTCACTATACATCTGTTTGAAGGTATAGTGGCCAAAACAACACATATCATTTGAAATGTAGTCTCGTCAGCGAGGCATACAAAGTGGCATGATTTACTCGGATGACTACTTTGTGATAAATGAATCAAGTTAAAAGTTTATTTCATAATACAGGATTATAAAACTTTTATTAGTCTTTTACTTGTTCTTCTCTGAAGCTGTAAGTCTGTTATCTTCCTTTTAATTAAGTTCTTGAGATATACTTTAAATTTTATTGGCTTTTCAGGAATACTTTCACTCTAAAAGGGAATTAGTAAAAAATATTTCTGCAAACAACTAATAACAGATTACAAAGTAAGTCCACAGAATATGCAGGGTTATTGTTCTAAACATTTATAAATTACAGTTTAGAACACAGTTGGAGTATTTAACTGGACACCAGAGTAGAGGAAGGAGTCAGAGGTTAGAGGTGATACAAAAAAGATTTACTAGAATGCTGCCTAGGTATGGCAGTAGAACAGTTAAAGCAGAGAAAGTTAATGGGAGATTTAGAATATGTGCTCAAACCATGAGAGTTTAACTATTGTTATTATGCAGTGAGTTGCTCTGATTTGGCATACATTGCCTGAAAGGTATAAGGAAGGGGATTTCAAAAAAAGGGAGGAGAAAAGATTTGCTAAACAATGAGGAAACAGTAGGCAAGTGGGTTAATTGGATAATCCTTTCAAGAGTCAGTGCAAGCACAACAGACCTAATGGCTTCCTTCTGTGCTGTAATCTATACATCAAAGCATGTTTGTTTGTTGACAACTCCTTCAAGGTCCTCGTGCCTATCTAAACGAACCTTTCTGAGGGGACAGATGACTTCTTGAACCAGAAGGTAAGGGTTACAACTTCTTTTAAAAAAATGATTTGGAGATGTTGGTGTTGAACTGGGGTGCACAAAGTTAAAAATCACAACACCAGGTTATAGTCCAACAGGTTTAATTGGAAGCACTAGCCTGATGAAGCAGCGGCACTCCGAAAGCTAGCGCTTCCAATTAAATCTGTTGGACTATAGCCTGGTGTTGTGTGATTTTTAACTTTTAAAAAAACGTAGTTGTATTGTTCTCAGACCTTACTTTTAATTTCCATCTCTTTCTTTCCTGGATTAGGATAGTTAGCTGAGCTTGTTCTTTTGTAATCGTATGAAGCACAAGACATAGCTGCTTTCAAGAAATAGTTCCTTTTCATATTTTCAACATACCTCTTGCCTTACAGCTGTAGCATCAATTTAGCCAAGAATGAGGCAGTCTCACAACACATATTTCACACAAACCCAGTATCCCGTGGTATTTTCTACATTGCTACAACTCAAAATTAATAATGTTAAAGAAGATGAGCAATTATTTTAATTCTGAATGTTTAAGCGTAAAGGTAGTGAAACAATAAGATTTTAAATGCAGTTGTTATATCACAAGACATTAGAAGACTGCCTTACAGGAAAAAAATGGTGTGACCAATTTCCCTCATGTTTGTAAACAAAGTAAATGTGCTTACTCTCTGATTTGTGGAATCCCAAATGGCCAGACCAAAATAGTCCTTCTCCAGAAGGTTAAGATGTTGGCACACTTTGGTAAAGAGTTCATGTCCCTTGGAATGTCTCTGCAATAAGAAATAGTGAATATTATTCCCTAAAATTGTCAGTTTGTTGTACTTTATGTATTGACTTATTAAATTTTTTTAATTCTCAATATTAAAACTCACAAGAGCCACATCACTAAGTACTGCACATGCATTGCTACAGTATAATTATGAATGTTGCCACTAGGATTGTTTTGTTCAGTGTTTTACAGACTTTGTGCTATCAAATGCTTAATGGAATTTTGAGTTAAGGAGTAAAATCCAGATAGGTGGAGCCTTTAGAGATACTATAACAATTTTTAAAAATTTGTTAAAGAAGTTTTCTGAACAAGCCTAGCGACAGCACTAG
The DNA here is from genome assembly GCF_020745735.1 of Hemiscyllium ocellatum. Taxonomy (NCBI): domain Eukaryota; kingdom Metazoa; phylum Chordata; class Chondrichthyes; order Orectolobiformes; family Hemiscylliidae; genus Hemiscyllium; species Hemiscyllium ocellatum. The sequence continues at coordinate 45,872,254 of NC_083430.1, forward strand.
TAGTGATCACATTCTCACAAAAACACATCTGCAAATGAAAGTATCTCATCACTATAACTATGAAGTGTATTTTGATGACTTGAACATTTATTTGCATCGGCATTAAGCTAGTACATTTAAACACTGGCTCCCATCAACTGGCAGAATCAATGCACCTCCTGACTAACAACAGTTTGACAGGATCCAATGTTAGGCCATGCCAGGATCACTTCAAGCATTTACTTTGCACTTTGTGGGCAGTTCAGCTCTGGGGTCTTGCAACCACAGGAAACTAAAAAGGTAATTTAGTTTCAGAAGTGTAATATTGTTATGAACAATATAATACAGCAATCCAATAATAACTTAAACCACACTATTCCATCCTGGATACAAATCAAATTAATTCTGGTTATCTTAAAGACACGCATCTGCATCTCGTGTAAAACACCAAGTACGTAATATTGAAAAATGAATTTTTACAAACAAATTACTAAACTGCTTAATTCTACCATAGCCCATTATTTCCAAGGATCACAAAGCTAAATGCAGTCATGACAAATTCAGTAACCCCTTCCTGTTTAGAAGCCAAGCTTGAAATTCCTCTGGCTTTAAGTTCGTCCATTCCCAAACATTTGTTTGGAACCATAGCGGCATTTCACAAGATTGTAGGTTTTTTGTGCCTTTCAATAGAAATAATTTAGGTGAATATTCCGATAAAGCAGGCTGGTGTTCTAGAACAGAACTGCCAAAGCACTGCATCATACAGAGGTGAACTTGCAACCTCACCCATATTAGTTACTAACTGTTAAGATTACCAATTAGTAGCAACAACGAAAGATTCAGAAGCTTTTGTGCAGGTATGAAGAAGAAAGTTAGAAAGATTACCCCAGAGCGTCCTTGCACACCTAGTAGCTGGTTAAATGGTGCAAAAGACAAATACCTGGAGGCAGGTTCCCTTCCCATCCTCTCAGTTGGTATATGGTGCATGAGGACCAAACAGGAGGCGGGAAAACACAAACAACATTTGTCTCACAATGTTATATATATTTGTGAAGTAAAATACTATTGCTTGTTATTTTTCATAGAGACTTGTTAACTATTGGGCATGTGAAGTTTGGTTAAAACTTTTGTGGGTTTGTAATGAATTTCCTCCAAGCTAACTCCCAAAATTTTAATCAATAGTTAAAAGCTTACAGAGAAAATATTCAATGCTGGAAAAAGTGCAAAATTATTACCTCAACATCACACTGAAATTCAGTTTCATCCAATAGAGTCACCTTGCAACGCATGGTTTTGGATTTTTTGGTAATCTTTGGAAGTGGTTTCAAAGCTTCGCTGGTTTGTGGCTCTGTACTTTGACCAAATTTCTCTTCAGGAGTTTCTAGTTTTACTTCATCCTTAATCAATGAATCCTTCTCGAGAAGAAGATCTTCTTTCTCTTCTTGTGCTGGCTACAAGTCAAAATCAAGCACATAATTTAAACAGCAAAGATATATTTTCAAAACTTGTGCTCAAAGCATCATACTTGAATATACAAGTATAGTTCATAAGTTCAGTGGCAACTAAGTTAGAGAGAAAAAAAATTGCATTTCATCCTACAGGGGCCAACTAACTTCAAAAGTTGTTTGAAAAATGCTGATAGCATGTAGAATTACAGGAGTAAATGTTGGCAGAAAAATGGTATCACTAAGTTTGTAACAGCAATGAAAGTATTCAGAAAGGATGTACCCTACCCTGAATGTTTCAACTTCACTGCATTGCACTGAATCAAATTGCTTTGTGTGACTTATACAGAACAATGAGGAGTATGGATCGGTGTCAGTTTTTTTAAAAAATAAACTGAAATTATAATCTAATGATCTGATTTTTAATGTGTGGCATTCTACATATAAAATATGAAATGTCCTTATCCTGATAAAAGTAAATGAATTTTAGACAGTTTAGAACTGACTGACATCACACACATAACCAAATGTCCATCTTTTTGTTTCAACATAACTGTTAAAAGACATAATGTTAAACAAAGTTAAATCCTTTATTCAGTAGATTTCCAAATCAGAAGTGTATTTTTGTTACAGCAAAAGCAGTTTCATTACCATCTCCTCAAGGGAAATTAGGAATAGGCAACAAAGCATTGCCTACAGATTATGACTGAAATTTTTAAAAATCAAACATTTGCATATCAACAATTTATAAGTCTGAATATTTTTGAACGGAATTATTCTGTCAAAAATTCACTTGCCAATTCCTCAGCTGTTCAATGAAAAGGTAATTATTAATATTACCAATTTATATGAAGTCATCTGAGAGAAAGAGCTGGGATCACCTGAAAGCAAACTGGTCTTTGCTAACTTTTAATTTAAATTTCAGTAGTACTATAATTTAATTACACTAACATCTTTTAATCAAATGGATTAAACACTTAATAAAGTGCAAGCCTCTGGTGAAAGATAGTTGAAAATTAGATTGCAAACATCAAGACTCTTCACATAGATGGTCTCATACAGTGGAGCCTTGCTGGCTGTGAATAAAGTTCAGAATATTATGTTTCCATTCATGTAAAAACATTTCAAACAGCAATCAACAACCAATTGTATTCTGATTTAAGATTTGTCCACCAATGCGGCAACACTACTAAAAATAGTTCTTTCCAAATTTCTGCAGTGATAACGTAGACAAGAAAAATAAACTGCATTCAGTTCTGGTATAATGCAGTACTTCCATTCTCGTGCAACCCCATGTTATAAGAAAATCACATAAAAGGAGCACGATTTAAACTAATGGGGCCAGTATTGCATAATAACCAATACACACTTTAAAAGATCGCCTTTTAGAAACAGTGTCCCCAATTCTTCAATCATGTTGTAGCGAATTTGCATTAACGAAACACGTGATCGCAGATCGACTTGTACAAAATAGGACAGACACTAGAGCTTTAATCAAGTTAAATGGAAGTCTAATCATGGACATTTTTTAAAAGGTGACTGTTTTCCAAACATCATATACAGAGAAACTCTAACTCACCAACAACATAACGTTTGGTGATGCAAAAACAACAAACAGATTCTGAGAAATGGTTGGTCAGAAAAATGTTTTCTATCCGAAAGTTGCTGTTTTTGTTCTTGAAATGAGAAAGAAAACCACTAATTCAAAGCAAAATGGATTGTGACCTTTTCATTAATCCTTCTGACTACATGAATGTATTTATTTAATTGACAATTGTTAGGATTCAATACTATGACTGAATGTATTGCATATGCGTACAATTTTCTGACAACTACGGAATCAACATAAGACTTGAAAACAAATTTTGTGAAATGGATGGTAGGAGTTCTTATTGTATTCTTGCATTGTAGATCAATAAGTTAGGAAGAAAAAGCAAAACAGTTAAATTGTAAATAGGGAGAATGGCTGTCAGGAATAATAATTTAGCAGATTTATTTTGTTATTAACAATTACATTTTAAGTTCTTAGTAATTTTGATAACTATTATGAATTTGGATAACTTTGGGAGCATTGGTTTTTATTTCAAAATCAGTGCTTCAGTCAAAAACCTATAAATTAAAAGAGAGGACAGGAATCTTTGTATCTAAGAACACCTTTCACAATAATGTATGTTTCATCCAAGCTCTGTATATTGCTATTGTAGAGCTTCCCTTGGGACATAGAACCGCTTTTATGGGCGGCACAGTGGCAAAATGGTTAGCACTGCTGCCTCACAGCGCCAGATTCCCGGGTTCAATTCCCACCTCAGGCGATGGACTGTGTGGAGTTTGCACATTCTCCCCGTGTGTGCGTGGGTTTCCTCCGGGTGCTCCGGTTTCCTCCCACAGTCCAAACATGAGCAGATTAGGTGAATTGGCTATGCTAAATTGCCCGTAGTGTTAGGTGAAAGGGTAAAATGTAAATGAATGGGTCTGGGTGGTTTGTACTTCGGCAGGTCGGTGTGGACTTATTGGGCCGAAGGGCCTGTTTCCACATTGTAAGTAATCTAATCTAAGTATCTATGTATTAGATGCTAATTGTAAATCAACAAATTTAAAGCAATAAATAAAAGTTTCCCACCACGTAATGGTTATCCACCTAAGAATGGAATAAATGACAGAAACACCTGTTACCTGTGTTTCAACACTACTCAGGGAATGTAAATCTAAAGTTGCTTCTTCTTCAATATTATCATCCAACTCCTGATCAGCAATAGGGGCCCCTTGTCCTCTTTCTTCTTTTTGCTCTACAGAATCCAGTTGTTGTTGTAGTTGTATAGCATTGTCCTCCACAGAAGTTAATCCAGTTTCCTTTCCACACTCTTCTTCTGAAATCTGAGATTTGGGTCTCTTGAGCCAGCCAGGTAAGAAGCGAGACAATCCTTTGCTGCTTGAGGACTGCTCCTTCTCTGCCTCCTCTTTGTGGGCTGGACCACCGTTGACTGGTACTGCTGCTGTTTGCTTGTCCACTACTTCTGTGAGCTGCTGATTCTCCTTTGGCAGTTTCTCTGTTTTGTCAAAGTTGGGAGGCTCTTGTTGCTCAGAACTTGACTGCTGCTGTTGGGGATTTCCTGCTGCAGTGTTTGAGCTAACTTCTGTGGCCATGATGAAGCTGCATTTAAAAACAAAAGTTAAAAAGTATAAGATACAAATGCTTTGGACGGTTACAGCTAAAGTACAGTATATTATGATTCTCTGACTCAATATAATGATTCCTGAGATAAACATGATAAAATGAATTTCTGAACGGTCAGAAGAAATGAAATGTTACTCAGTATTTAAGTTAATGAAGTCACAAAGCAAAGTATACAAATCAAAGGAACAATACCATTCCTGAAAGGAATATATGGTGGAATTATATTTTCTAATAAAGCAGACATACCATGAGGCTTTAGAAATAATCTAAATGTTTTTAATGTTTTTCAGGGGATATCTGGCAAATTAAGCAGGGAGGAACAAGTACAGATTGTGTGTTAATCCATGGACAAATTGAGAGAAACTATGAATTTCACTATATTTTCTTCTTGCTGTAATAGAGCTGGATTATATTATGAAGATAATTTTGTTTTCAAACTATGTATCTTAAAAGTTATGTAGTTACACCCAAACTCTATGGAAACCAGTACCAAACAAATTGTCTTCATCTCCCAAGGAGACCATATCATATGGTCAGTCATTACCTACACTGCACAACAGAAGGGAACTACCTTGAATGAACTCCCTGTGCTGTCAAAAACAATTGTGCATCTGGCACTAACTTGTATATTGGACTCCAATATGCATACTTCTAAAAAGCAGATTAGCTGCTAAAATACCAATGAAGCAATTTCCCCCACAGATCACTGTTTCAACTACAAACCTTGCAAAAGCCATGGTACACCATTTGGGGAACCACCACATTTCATTATTTAGCAACATGGACCAGATTGTGGGGAGTGGGACATCTTTATGAGGCATATCACTGCATGATTTTTCCATCAACTTTTGGCTTAAAAGATTCTTGTGCCATACTTTATCAAGTGCATGTTGGTAACAACATTGTCACTGCAACTGGACAAACAGTATCTCCTTATCCAATGCAATTTAAGGATTGAGAAATAAACTGGAGACACAGAAGAAAGCAAATTGGAGCCAATATCTTACAGAAAGAAATGATAAGAACTAATGATGGGAGAGAGTGCTCAAGAGAGATGGAAGATTAAAAAAGGAATTTATTACATGTTTAAGTTCTTCTCTTCTAGTTTACGAAAGGTTTATTGACACTAACAATAACCAAGTCTTTAAAAAAGGCACTTATGCGCTTAACAATTATAACGTTCTGCTATGAACTTAGCCATAATTAATGTATGAATACACAATTTCTTAAAATAACAGCTAAGTGCCCGTTTCTGTTTGAGAAAGGCAATGGTGGAGCAGTGTAAGTTGTTCTGAAGATTAACAACTCATGCTATCACTCTTAAAAATGCCTCAACTTGCCCATTTTTTTGTGCAATAATGACAGCATGTACCATTAAATTTCAAGCAAACTTTGGATCATAAAATGATCTACACTAAAACAGAATCTGTCAACAGCACAATACTGTAGAAAGACATGCTACAATACTTTTAATATCCAGTAGAGACTTCAAGGCTACCTTAAGAAGCATCAGAAAACACCACAGTAAAGGAGAATGTGGATGAGTAATGATGGGCAATCTGTTTCATTTGTCTTTTAAGAGGAATATTTTGGGAGTATCTCAAATCATCTTAAATAGATCTTAAGAAAATTGCAGGAGTATGATGTCTCTTTGAACCAACCATTCTACTGGTCACAATTTTTTTTAAAAAAACATTAACCTGCTCGGTTTGTTCTGAATCCTGGAGCAGGTGGGACGTGAACCCAGGCTTTCTGGCTCAGAGACAGGGATACTATCGATGTGTCACAAGAGTCCCTCCACTGGTCACAATATAAATTTAAATGTTTCTCCCAGTTATCAACATGGCCAACTATATATTTTACCAATATTAGATTCAACAAACAAAACTACTGATTGATGTCCTTAACACACCCTAGAGACTAACCATTCATTGTGCAAATCCTTGCCTTACCAAACCTCCCAAAATGCATCCCCTCACATTTATCAAAAGTAAATTTCCGTGTAAACTTCCATTGCTCTGCCCAATTTACCAGCTGATCAACATGGATTGTAGCCTGAGATCATCCTCCTCATTATCAACACTACCACCAATTTCATGTCTGTAAGCTCACCAATTATACCTTCCAAATTTATATCCAAGTTGTTAAATGTGCAAAACAAAGTAGCAAGAGTCCCAGCACTAATCCCTGTGGTACACCGCTGGTCAGAGGCTTCTAAGTCATAAAAACAACCCTCCACCATCACTCTTTGCTTTGTGTTATGCAAGCCAATTTTAGATCCAGCTTTCCAATTTGCCTTGGATTCCATTACCTTTTAGACCAGTGTTCCATGTGGAACCTTGTCAAAGGCCTTGTTGAAGTCCACATAAAACACATCAACTGCACCATCATCAATAATTTAGTCACGCGTTGCATGCTTTGGAGTAAGTATCACTTCTTAATGTGAACTTAGAGGTTAATGTGTGTGCTATTTGAACAAATTTGTTTTTTTTTGTGGTGGAGGTAGCTTTGTTTTTATTTATTTTTTAACATATTAGAACAAGTCAATCTTCTAGCTCCACAGCATATGATTATAACCCAAAATTCAGAAAATATTTACCTGTATATGATTTTATTGCTTGGGATCCTAAGGCAGCTCACTAAGATTGCCCTTTTGATAAAAAGTAACCTGGATTGTTACATGGACTCAATATGACAAATGCAGTGCTGTTCATCAGATAAAAGGTAGATATTCCTATCATTATCAACAACATATACTGGATGATTACAATTCTAAATGTTTTCTATTTTTATGCAATGGCAAAAGTGAGGCACAAACCTACGCATAAAAAAGGAACCTCATTCAATTCCCTCCTAACTTTTCCAAAACAAAAATTTGTAATCATGTCTAATTACACTATATAAGACATTGTTACTGGTACTCAACATGTGCTGGTGGTCACAGTACCATAATAATCAAAACTTATACCATAACTACAAGTTATTTAGTACAAATGGCTGATTAATCTGGCATTTCAATGTATACTATATGTGTTCCTGCAATTTTGTGTACCTAAAAGGAAATATTAAGCACAGATGGGATAAACAAATTGCCAAGTTTGATTTGTTTGGATTGGCCCAGAGGGAAGAACTGAGTAATGCAGGCGTTAACCAGTATGTGTCAAGATTATTTTAGTACACATCAAAAAATAAAAAGAAAAAAAACAGTATAAACTTTATTTCCGGATCCACCTAGAAGCAAGCTGCAAACACTGCAGAATACTTGTAAACAAGATAGTTGAACTGAATTACGAAACAAACTAAAACTAACTCCCGAAGGAGGAAGTAAAGCCATGTCATTTGAAGAACAACATTTCAGACTAAGTAATAGGCCATGGCCTAATTCACATGCAAAGCAGGATATCCACCATGTAGCAATATGATCTGACAGTACTGGTCAATCTAATATACATTAAAAATGTTTGAACTAGAAAACTGACTTATGCTAATATCACAGGTATCCAATTGAGGTACAGGTATCCCCCGCTTTTTGAACATTTGCTTAGCGCCAATTCACTTTTAAGAAAGATGTACTATAGTACCTGTTTTCATTAGCCAAAAGAGGATTTTTGCTTTTACGAGAAAGTGTACACAGTAAGAGTGGCACTGACAAGCGTCTTATCCGGGACCTAGACTCAGCATCAAGCCGCCATAGCTCTGAACTGTGTCTGTGAGCATCTGTGCTTTATCTCGATTTATTTTGTGCATCTATTAACAAGGTGTATCCTAATGTATCAGAAAAGCCTAAGAGGACTTGGAAACCTGTTAAGCTTCGAGTAAAACTGAATGTAACTAAGCATTTCCATCATGGTCAACAAAATAAAGACATTGTGTGTGCATAAAACTTACTTGGTCCACCATTCATACTATTTACATGCAGAGAGAAAGAATCTTGAAAGCTGCCAAAGTTACTATTGGTTCTGCTAGTAGCAAGTCGTCTCTTTTAGTCGGCATCCAATAATTAATAAAATGGAAAGTCTATTGCTTGATTGGATTGAGAGGTGTACAAAGTGTGATGTTCTGTTATCTTATACTGAAGGAGAAATAAGTCAGACTTTTTAATAAGCTGAAACAGAAAGCACTGGATGATGGGTGAGAAACTGTTGCAAAAGTGGAATTTAAAGGTGTTCATGAGTGGTTTGATTGGTTTTTGAGGTGAGATCAAAACATTTTTTGGGAAGGGTCAAAACTTTTTCCCATATAAACGAATGGTAAGTGCTTCTTCGCTTTACGCCATTTCGGCTTACGAACAATTTCATAGGAACACTCTATTTTCAGAGAACGGGGTACACCTGTATACACGAAGAATCAACCTGCTTGCTGATTCAAACAAAAGCTAGAAATCCTGGTGATTACCAATTTCAATCTGGACTCACTACTTTTCAACCATAATGGAAGAGAGGTGAAAGGCATTTTAGTCTTCTTCCTCTTCTTTTAATGACAAGATCTCAATATCAATTAAGTGTACAGTATTTTAGTAGGGCTCTTGGCACAGTGGTGGCACCTTATCTTGGGACCAGGATGCTCAAATTTCAATCCCACCTGCTCTATCAATGTATAGTAACATCTCTGAAAAGATTGATTAAAAGTAACTAAAGAGGAATCTCGATTATCCGAATACCAATTATTCAAAAATTGGATTATCTGAAGGAGATCTCGAGGTTCCGACAGAATCATTATATCAAAGACGTGTGTCCAACACCATTGCGTCTTTTGTTTACAGTGATTAAAAGTGCAGCTAAGAATAATCCTGGACTGATGGGAGCTCAGGCACCATCTCTAAATGACTGACCTCCCACCCCCTCTCCCTCTTCCCACATGTTCCCTGGAGTTCTACACAGATGATCTCTCCAACATTGTCCTGTACGGGCAGAGGTGGAACTTGTCAAAACGTTGCAGTAAAAAGTTGTGCGCGCATGTGCTTGCGTGCGTGCATGCTATTTGGAGACTCACCGCCTAAAAAGCAGTAGCAGCAGCAGTAGTCTTGTTGTTGAGTCCAGTCGAGCTGCCCCGGAGAGGGCACGAGAGCGTGCAGGAGGGGAGTGTGGAGGCAGACGGTGGGCGGTGTTGGGGGGGGGTGAGTGTGGGGACAGATGATGAGTGTGTTGGACAGAGTTTGGGGGTGGGGGGCCGGGGGTAGGGCATGTTGGACAGGGTTTGGGGGGTGGGCAGGGGGGCGGAGTTTGAGGGGGGCATTTGGCAGGGTGGGGGCTCAGATGCGCTGTGCTGCTGTCTCCTCTTCAGAACAGGAAGCAGACTTAATAGGAAACTCCAAGCCCCAGAGGAAAGGCATTGAATCAATTAACCGAATAATTAATTATCCAAACGAAATTGTGCCTGCCCATCTCGTTCAGATAATCAAGGTTTTTCTGTACAGCATTACAATAGCTCTTGATGTGTAACTAGGAAAGCTGATCAAAAAATTATGCAAGAAAGATTTTCAAATGGATGTGTGCAAATATTAGGAAAGCTAAACAGAGGAAGAGTGCTAATCTACATTGATCGGTCACTCAATGTACCATCTCCATGAACTGCAAGGTAAGCCCATGCTTTGATAAGAAGAGAGTGACAATGCATTCAAGGATTGTTCAAAAGCAAAAAATTCATACTCATGGCATCAGTTACCTGATGGCTAATGGTGGTCTTCTAGGACAGTTGTACAGAAAAACAAGTCGAATAATTGGTTGAAATGGTGCCCAAAGAGAAATATCAGTTGCGAAAAGTTCAGAACAAAGTAAATATTCTGCTAAAGATTCAATTGCTTAAAATCCAACTGCTTGAGAATAATTGGCTTAAATGTGAGTGGTTAGAAGGATTAAAGAGGCTTCACAGAAGTGTTTGCGACTTTTGAGAAAATTTGTAGCTCTGGCTGAGGTTCAAGTTGTAAGTTTGCTCACTAGGCTTGCAGGTTTGTTTTCAGATGTTTTGTCACCATGCGCGGTAACATCATCAGTGAGCCTCCAGTGAAGTGCTGCTGTTTTGTCCCACTTTCTATGTGTGTGTCTTGGTTCTTAAAGAGGGAGATATTATTTCCAGTTCTTTTTCCTCAGGGGTTGGTAAATGGGGTCCAAATCAACATGTTTATTGATGGAGTTCCAGTTTGAACACCAGGCCTCTAGTGCGGGCCTCTGTTTAGCCTGTGCTAGGATGGATGTGTCGTCCCCATTGACGTTGTGTCCTCTTCGTCTATATGTAAGGATACTAATGATACTGGGTCATGTCTTTCAGTGGCTAGTAGGTGTTCATGTATCCTGGTGGCTAGTTTTCTGCCTATCTGTTCGATGTAGTGCTTGTTACAGTCTTTAAATGGTATTTTGTAAATGACTTGACCGAAGGGTCCGTTTCCATGCTGTACATCTCTATGACTCTATGCTGGTTGTTGGTATAGGGAACTTTAGGTTCATCAGTGGCTGTTTCAATACGTTGGTACATTTTTAGGCTACCATGATGCCAAGGAGTCAGTAGTCCGGTAGTCATCTGAGATGTCTGCTATTGCAGCTAGTGTTTCTGGGCATGTTGTGCCTACTTTTATGGGTTTGTGTGAGGTCAGTGCAGGACAGAGAAAGAAACCCACATTGCTAACTGACAGAGTTAGCAGTTACTGACTTTGCTGTTGAACTCATACATCGCTGTACATCGGCGTGCGTCTGGGAAAATTAAAAAAAAAGAGTGAAATTCACAACTGATCTTGGAGGAACCTGTTGTGAGAGGTCACAGCACAGAAACAGATAAGTAGATGTTTTAAGCATGGCCTTAAAATAAATCTGCAGTAGTGAGTAGAGTGCGCTCTTTCTTCATTATATGTTTTATTGAGCTATGTCTCTTGATTAAACTTAAATATAAGCCATAAGCGATTCCTGATGAAGGGCTTATGCCTGAAACGTTGAATTTCCTATTCCTTGGATGCTGCCTGACCTGCTGTGCTTTAACCAGCAACACATGTTCAACTGTGATCTCCAGCATCTGCAGACCTCATTTTTTACCCTATAAGCCATAAGTATTAATTTAACCTGGAGCAGTGTTTTGTAGAGGAATAAGACAGTGCTATTTACTGGATTTTTAGATTGAAACAAGCAAAAATGGCCTTCAGTAGAGTGATATGCTCTTTTTGTCGGATGTGGGAGTTTAGGGGGAGTTTATGGGTTACTGAGGATTAAATGCTGTTGTCATCCTATCACACTGAATGGATCGGTTGGAGAGACAGTTAGAGGCAATAAGAATTTACAAGAGCAAGGGGATGTGATAGATGGCAGTTATAGGAAGGGGGGTGGGGTGGGGAAAAGTCTCAGATACAGTCACTTAGATGGGTAAACTCCAGGAAAGGTAAGAGAGGTAATCAGGTAGTGCAGGAGTCTTCTGTGGCTATCCCCATTTCAAACAGGTATGCTGTTTTGGAAAATGTATGGGGTGATGGATTCTCAGGGGAAAGTAGCACGAACAGCCAAGTTTCTGGTATTGAGACTGGCTCTAACGTAATGAGATACGTCGGGTTCCAAGTGATCGATTGTATCAGAGGACTCTCTAGTCAGAGGTACATACAGACATTTTTGCGAAAAATCAGAATGGTGGGTTGCTTCCCTCGTGCCTGGATCAAGGATGTCTCAGAGAGGGTGCAGAATGTTCTCAAGGGAGGGAGGAGCTAGCAGGTGGTCATTGTACACATTTGAACCAACAACATAGGCAGGGAAAAGGTTGAGATTCTGAAGTGCGATTACAGAGTGTTAGGCTGGAATTTTAAAAAGGAGGCCTTCGAGAGTAGTAATATCTGGATTACACCCGGTGCTACAAACTACTGAGGACAGGAATAGGAGGATACAGCAGATGAACACATGGCTGAGGAGCTGGTGTATGAAAGAAGCATTCACATTTTTGGATATTTGGAAGCTGTTTTGGGGTAGAAGTGACCTGCACAAGAAGGACGGATTGGAAGGGGACTAAATGTACTGGAAAGGAGATTTAAACTAGTGAGGTGGGAGGGGGGTGGTGTTGGTGGGGTGTGGGACCCAGAGAGATACTGAGGAAAGATTTCAATCTGAGACTGGTACAGTTGAGAACAAAGGCAAGTCAACCAACCAACCAACCAACCAACCAACCAAACAAGTCAGGGCAGGCAGAGACAAAGCAGCGAACAAGGTAGGACTGATAAATTAAACTGCATTTATTTCAATGCAAGTGGTCTAACAGGGAAGGCAGATGAATTCAGGACATGGTTGGGAACATGGGACGAGGATATCATAGCAATTACAGAAACGTGGCTCAGGGATAGACAGGACTGGCAGCTTAATGTTCCAGGACACAAATGCTACAGGAAGGATAGAAAGGGAGGCAAGAGAGAAGTGGGAGTGGCATTTTAGATAAGGGAGAGCTTTACAAGGGTACTGAAGGAGGATACACCTGGAAATACATCCAGGGAAGTTACTTGGGTGGAACTGAGAAATAAGAAAGGGATGATCACTTTATTGGGATTGTATTATAAACCCCCCCCCAATAGTCAGAGGGAAATTGCGAAACAAACTTGTAAGGAGATCTCAGCTATCTGTAAGAATAATAGGTTAGTTATGGTAGGGGATTTCAACTTTCCAAACATTGACTGGGACTGCCATAGTGTTAAAGGTTTAGATGGAGAGGAATTTCTGAAGTGTGTACAAGACAATTTTCTGATTCAGTATGTGGATGTACCTACTAGAGAAGGTGCAAAACTTGACCTACTCTTGGGAAATAAGGCAGGGCAGGTGACTGAGGTGTCAGTAGGGGAGCACTTTGGGGCCAGCGACCATAATTCTATTCATTTTAAATTCTTGATGGAAAAGGATAGACCACATCTAAAAATTGAAGTCCTAAATTGGAGGAAGGCCAATTTTGATAGTATTAGGCAAGAACTTTCGAAAGTTCTTGTGCGCAGATGATTGCAGGGAAAGGGTCGGCTGGAAAACAGGAAGCCTTCAGAAATGAGATAATGAAAATCCAGAGAAAGTATATTCCTGCTAGGGTGAAAGGAAAGGCTGGTAGGTATAGGATGACTAAAGAAATTGAGGGTTTGGTTAAGAAAAAGAAGGAAGCATATGCCAGTTATAGACAAGATAGATTGAGTAAATCCTTCGAAGAGTAGAAAGGCATTGGGGTATACTTAAGAGGGAAATAAGGAGGGCAAAAAGGGGACATTGGATAGCTTTGGCAAATAGAGTTAAGGAGAATCCAAAGGGTTTGTACAAATACCTTAAGGACAAAAGGGTAACTAGGGAGAGAATAGGGTCCCTCACAGATCAGCAAGGCGGCCTTTGTGTGGAGCCACAGGAGATGGGAGAGATACTAAATAAGTATTTTGCATCAGTATTTATTGCGGAAAAGGGCATGGAAGATATAGAATGTAGGAAAATAGATGGTGACAACTTGAAAAATATCCCTATTACAGAGGAGGAAGTGTTGGATGTCTTGAAACACAAAAATGGATAAATCCCCAGGACCTGATCAGGTGTACCGTAGAACTCTGTGGGATGCTAGGGAAGTGATTGCTGGGCCTCTTGCTGAGATATTTGTATCATTGATAGTCACAGGTGAGGTGCCGGAAGACTGGAGGTTAGCTAATGTGGTGCCACTGTTTAAGAAAGGCAAGGACAAATCAGGGAACTATAGAATAGTGAGCCTGATATCGGTGGTGGGCAAGTTGTTGGAGAGAATCCTAAGGGAAAGGATGTACATGTATTTGGAAAGGCAAAGACTGATTAGAGATAGTCAGTATGGCCTTTGTATGGGAAATCACATCTCACAAACTTGATTGAGTTTTTTGAAAAAGTAACAAAGAGGATGAGGAGGGCAGAACGGTGGACGTGATCTATATGGACTTCAGTAAGGCGTTCGACAAGGTTCCCCATGGGAGACTGGTTAGCAAGGTTAGATCTCATGGAATATAGGGAGAACTAGTCATTTGGATACAGAACTGGCTCAAAAGGTAGAAGACAGACACTGTGGTGGAGGGTTGTTTTTCAGACTGGAGGCCTATGACCAATGGAGTGCCACAAGGATCGGTGCTAGGTCCGCTTTTCCTCATTTATGTAAATGATTTGGATGTGAGCATAAGAGGTATTGTTAATAAGTTTGCAGATGACCCCAAAATTGGAGGTGTAGTGGACAGCGAAGAAGATTATCTCAGATTACAATGGGATCTTGCTGAGAAGTGGCAGATAGAGTTCAATTTTGATAAACGTGAGGTACTGCATTTTGGGAAAGTAAATTTTAGCAGGACTTCTATACTTAATGGTAAGGTGCTAGGGAGTGTTGCTGAACAAAGAGACCTTGGAGTGCAGGTTCACAGCTCCTTGACAGTAGAGTCGCAGGTAGATAGGATAGTGAAGGAGGAGTTTGGTACGCTTTCTTTTATTGGTCAGAGTATGGAGTACAGGAGTTGTGGCTGTACAGGACATTGGTTCGGCTACTGTTGGAATATTGCGTGCAATTCTGGTCTCCTTCCTATCAGAAAGATGTTGTGAAACTTGAAAGGGTACAGAAAAAATTTACAAGGATGTTGCCAGGGTTGGAGAATTTGAGCTATTGGGAGAGGTTGAACAGGCTAGGGCTGTTTTCCCTGGAGCGTCGGAGGCTGAGGGATGACCTCATAGGAGGTTTATAAAACCATGACGGGCATGGCTAAAATAAATAGACAAAGTCTTTTCCTGGGGTGGGCAAGTCCAGAAGAAGAGGGCATAGGTTTAGGGTGAGAGGGGTAAGATATAAAAGAGACCTATGGGGCAGCCTTTTCACATAGAGGGTGGTACATGTATGGAATGAGCTGCCAGAGGATGTGATTGAGGCTGGTACAATTGCAATATTTAAGAGGCATTTGGATGGGTATATGAATAGGAAGGGTTTGGAGGGATATGGGCCGGGTACTGGCAGGTGGGACTAGATATGGTTGGGATATCTGGTCGGCATGGACAAGGGTTTGTTTCTGTGCTGTACATCTCTGGGACTCTTAAGATGTATGATCACCAACTAGCCACCAAATGAATTCCTGATGGAGGGCTCATGCCCGAAACGATGACTCTTCTGCTCCTTGGATGCTGCCTGACCTGCTGTGCTTCACCAATGCCAGAAATAGAACTACAACTCATGGATCTGTAGTAGATACTCCTATAGTCAAAATGCAACCTCTAATAAACTGGCAACTCAATACAGTTAAATTATGGCTTATTTGGAACAAATTACATTCACTTCACAGCTCTATTTCAATGCCTTGCAACAAGTGTTAATGTACACTGACATAAAAATGCCTACTGAAAAAGACAGGCAGACTTTGATTTATTTGGTATCTCTGAGGACAATGGGATGTGCCACAAGTGTTTTAACAGCAATGAAATATTTCTGAAGTTGTAATGTCAGAAATGGGGCCATCAATTAGCACACAGGAAACTCTTATAAATAAAAACGTGAAAATAACTGATAATCTGTTTTAGAGACATTACTGGGGAATAACTGTTGGCCCAGACAGTGGGGATTGACTTCCTCCTCTTCTTTCAATAGTACTATGAGGTCTTTTCTGCCTAGTTGATAGGAAGACAGGCCTAATTTAAGGACTTGTCTACAAAGCACCACCTGACAGTGCAGCATTCCCTCATTAGTGAGTGAAACTAGGGTGAAAGTGCAACTTGAATTTGTGCCCTTCTTATTCAGGTGATGTTAACAACCGAACCACGGGTGACACAAACCATTATAAAATACAAAGTTTAGCCTCAATATGTTGGTGAATGATGGAGAATTGTCAATAGCTAATCTCTAAAGACAATCTGTTGCTAGAAAGTTCATAAATGAGCTTTTCCTCATCTTTTTGGAGGGATATGGGCCGGGTGCTGGCAGGTGGGACTAGAATGGTTTGGGATATCTGGTCGGCATGGAAGGGTTGGACTGAAGGGTCTGTTTCCATGCTGTACATCTGTATGACTATTTGTAAACAGTGGGTTTTTCTTAAGATATGTTTTATGATGTTAAAGTAAAATGTAACTGCAAAGTTTCAGTGGAATATTCCATGATAAAGAACCTTATCTGCCCAAAATCTGTCAGCAACAGTTCAGTAAATGCAAATAACCTTTTCAAAAAAATCAAAATAAGCAAACTGTATCTAGAATATCCAAAATCTATCAAAGGTTGAAAGGTCTTTTCCCACAAACTAATTAAAATGTACTACAACTCTATCCAATATCTAATAACAGTACTCAATGATTATTTCTCCATTATTCATTAAAGGTGGGGTATCTCAGCATGGATTTTTAGTATTGTAATTCAACAATTTTAAGTTTCCTTTCAGTACAATAACACAGCATTCCATGTTTCCGGTCAAGTGCTGCCTGCTTACATTTTCTACCTCCCTGAGCCAATATTGCATTTGCCCTTACACAACAATCTAATTGGATTTCAAATAAAAGCTGCAAGGCCAATACATCAAGAATACTATCAATTCTGCAATTTTCAAGAGCCAATTATAAGAACAAAAGCAATTAGTACTTTAACAAGATTAACACTGTACGAAAGAAAATAATATTAGGCACCATATAATTTAATGCGGCGAAAAGTAAAAGGGAGCATTGAATCCAATGTTTACCAATGATAGTGCAAATTCGCATTATTCTAAATCGGTTTTCAGCATAGGTACTGATGCATTACACTGTTTTCAAAACAAAAGAATAGCTTTCCTGCAGATATGTTAAAAATTACAGCTGATGAACATATTCACGTAACATTTAAGATTCAAACAAAATGTTTACCAAACCTATTCATATAAAATTCGCATATTCTATTAATGCAAAATATTAAGTTCAATGGAAATAGTCAAAAAAATTACAACTGCTTTATTATTCATATTCTAGAGTACACTAAACATTGTAAACCACTTAATAACACTCTTCATAAATTCTATTGCAGCACTGTCAATCCACTAAAAGTAGAATCTCTCATAACTGGCGAAAACCAGGCTTATTTTCAGCTGTTAAAACAAACTGCTGCACACATTTACATCTGCACAGTGCCAAGTTCTTTATGAATTGTAACAGCCTACTAATAAACACACAGCAAAGGCTTACACTGTCAGTATCCAAATGCAGACAATGATCTGAAAAGAATCCAAGTTTTTTTTGCCAGCTTAGTAACTACATTGTTTACTTTGAGATAAAACTGCAGCCACTAGTCTATTCAGAGTATCATTGTCCAAAGTTAATAAAAGAATTAGAACTGATCACCAGATAGCCTAGATTTTTCTCTTCCGAGGCAATGTTTTTAATTGACCTCATGACATCCAAGATAAATTAAACACCGACTCCACGCATCACTTTCTGTGCACAATAACATGTGGATACAAATTACCCATCTGATTTATTTTACTATTGAGTAGTATATCTCTGCCTTTGATTGTAAGTTCACAAGCTGGTGGTTATGAATAACCACACATGCTTTCATTATAATGAAGAGGAGCCCCAAATGCATTCATACTATTGACAATTTTCACTCATTTCAGTTCAGTCTAAAAACCTTACCTCACTCACTCGTGCATCAATATTAAATATCTGTTTCTCTCAATTCTAGGAGTGTATTATTTTACAAAACAGAATCAAATCTAGAGCAGCAGACTTTCTTGCTTAAAAGATATATATTATAGTCATCTTGCTCTCTAGAATTTTAAAAATAATCAGGGTTTAATCAATACATTACAGAAAATTATTAAAAGTTCAGAGTAGTTAATTGTTTATTTAAAATCATAAAGCCAAGTCTGGAATAAAAGTCAACACTACACAAGGTCAAAATTAAGATCTGTGGATTATTCTAGTTTTAAGCACAATTATTTACAAGTAAAAACTAATTTTTGTACATTCATGAAAACTACATTGCAACATTTAAATACTCTTAAATGTACAAAAGCTTGCCTTAATATCATTAGAAATTTAAATAATGGGTGAACATTCCTCATAATTGTATCAGAGCATGAAGATTCCATCTAAAGAAATTTGCCTCAACAAAATATTACTTAACTCGAAGCCAAGACCATCTGGAACTGTATCATTCACTATAACATTGGTTATACTACTTCACCATACTATTTCTCCATTTTTTAATTGCTGATAACATAACAACAAAAAAAAAGAAAGCAATACCTACATCTTGAGTTACAGTCAGCAAAACTAAGATCCAAAACAGAATGCCCATTCTGAGAAGTTTACATGTTTTCAAAATCTACAAACAGTTATGTTCAATCACAAGTGATGGAAGTTTGATTCTTTACTGTGGTTTGACCTCAACCACAGTGGTGCAGTCCTGAGGTCAGGATATGGTGAGATTATGCCACTGCATTAGTACATCAGCGACTTGAACAAATAAGATGGAGAACTCAAACTCATCAAGGCCGTTTGAGAATTTAAGTAAACAATTCACAATAATTTAATTAACTATTTGATAAATAAAGAAAATTCTAGCATTATTACAATCTTTGTAGTTTAATAACTTTAATAAATGAAATCAGAACTTCCAGTTAACAATGAAAGAATAACAAGATTTCATGTTTTAAGACCTTTACTGTAACCAACATACTAAATAAAAGCACTCTTGACCAAGCAATTTTTGGAGGCAACTTATACTTTCACATTTCACTTTTAAACAAAATCAAAAATCCCAATACTTGAGAGGCCATTTGATTTTTCTGTACCCAGTTAAAAGTGATTCTTTGCTCCTGAGGGGTTCCTTCTGCTCCTTTCCTTGATCAATCTGATAATTTAAACCTCAAAACTGTCCTTCATGGAAAGAGTTTGCTTGGAAGTTCACTCTGTAGTACAAGCTAGGAGAATCTTCCATCTTCACATCAACTCCTCAAAATTTCATTTCCCCTCCAATCCACGTCCAAGCTCACACCCACATACAAACATAGCCAAAGTTTTTTGTGATGCACTGTCTCTCCCCAGAACCTGGAAAACTAAACTGGTGATGCTCAAGGAGATTGACCAAGATGTAAAAAGGATGTTTTAGGGGAATCTAAAATGAGAAGTCTGGGTTTTAGGATAATTGTTAGCATGTTTAAAACCGAGAAGGAATTCACTATCCCAGAATACAGTGGATGCTAGGATATTGAGTAAATTTGAGGAGATAGACAGTTTTAATTAGTAAATGGGTTGGAGGGTTATGGAGAGTGGGCATAAAGTGAACTTGAAGCTGATATTAGATCAGCCCTTATTGTATTAAATGGAAGATTAGGTTCAAGGGCCAGAATTACCTACTCCCACTCATTGATTAGCTGAGCATTTCACCCCTCGTTCTTCTAAACTCTAGCCTGCTCAACTTCTCCTCTGTTCATTCCATGTATCAATCCAGTAAACCTCCTCTCAACCACCACCAAAGCATTTAGATCCCTTCTTAATAAAAGGGTATAAAAACTGGACACCATATTTGAGATGTGGTCTCACTAACACACTATTATTGAAGAATAACATGCTTATATTTATGCTGATTTTCTCTTGTAATAAACGATAGCATTCTATTAGTCATTTTTAATATTACTTATTCTAACTACATATTAACCTGATGTGACTCATGCATTACAACACCTGGAAATCTCTACAACTCAGTCGTTCTCCATTTAAGTTACTTTTGCTTTTCTTACTGTCAAAGTGCACTATTGCACATTTTTCCACTTTATACTCCACATGCAAGATCTTTGCTCAGTCGCTCAACCTATCCATATCAGTCTGCAACCTTCTCATTCTGTTCACGACACACTATCTAACCTATCTTGGTGTAATTTTAAAATTTTGCTATCATATTTTAGTATCTAAGTCATTGATACAAATTATAAAAATAATGTAGGCCATCACAAATGCTGTGAGACCTCACTTGTTTAATTCTGTTGATCAAAAAGACCAAAAACTTTGTTTTCTGCTAGCTGGTCAGCCAGCCAATCTTGTATCCTGTGAAGAGAGTATCTTTTTACTTTTCTATATTTGTGATTGTAGACTGAATCAGGAAAAGGACAGTTTTGAAAACCAAAGATGGAAGGGATTGCTGTATATTTTAACACCAAGCTACCTGCACCTACTGCAAGTGCGGTTTACAATATTGTTTGTTAAACTAATGGGGAAGGTTTGGGTGCAGATAAACTTACACCAGGAAGTTTGTATAAAATTACATTTGGCTGGCAGGCAATAAGTAGCTGATTAGTCTATGAAGTAGTGACCTTCTGCTGGCCAAACAACTATGTGATTAGCTCCTAGGTTGCTCAATAGCTTATAGTGCAAGTTATATTGTCAGAACACTTTAGACTTCCAGAAACGAAGTGCTATACTTCCCACTGTAGTACAATGCCTGAAGAAAGCCAATACATTTTTCCTTAGCACTTGCTGCAAGCTAATGCTTTTAATGATCTAGTCAGAGAGTTTATAACTTGTGAACCAGCTGCTCTATACCTCCTGAAAGTGAAAGTAGGTGGAGAAGAGACAGATTGATAGCAAGTCCTGATAAGCCAAAAGGACCATCTCAGCAAATGCTGCAGGCAGAGACCACTGAACTGAATTACTTGTTTACCCTCTCCACCCATAACACCAATTGTATTTTTCTGTCTATGTGTATTGGGGTAAATTAATAGGGGGGTTAGTGTTTTAACTAGAGTTATACATCAACAGCTCATGATTGTTTACCTATAGCTAGACTCTATTTGCAATGAATAATAACTTAAGCACGGAAACCTGGTCCATAATTTCTGCGGTCCAAAAAGAAAGATAAATTGGGAATTGAGGGATTTGATAAAACCTTTAACTTTTGAAACAACTCAGGAAGTGGGTGGGGGGGGGGCTTGATTTCTAGCACAATATCCCATTGAGGCATACCAATTCATGCTAGTTTTTTACCCCAACCACATGAACTCTTATCTCATTTATAACATTTTATGTGGCACCTTGTGAAAGTACAGAAGTATCACATAGTCAACAGATTCTCCTTTATCTACAGCATATATTGTTCCATCAAAGAGCTTTAATAAATTGGTTAAATGTTATTTCCTTTTCATAAAACAATGCTGACTCTTCTTGACAAAGTTTTGCTGAAGTGCTCATCTATAATCTCCTACATGACCAATTTTAATACTACACCAGTTGCCATGTAAACTGGACTATCATTTCCTGTTTTCTGCCACCTTTCCTTCCTAAACAGGGGGAGGTGTTATATTTGTGACTTTCCAGTCTGATGGAATCTTTCCAGAATCTAGCAAATTCTAGAAAGTTAACACCAATGCATCTAACAGGCTATTACTTCTTTTAAGACCCTAGGATGAAGTCCATCAGTTGTCGGTTTGGAGCTCCAACAGTTTGTTCAGTACCACTTCGTTGGTTATTGTGCTTCACTTCTTTCTACCTCCTGATTTACAGCTAAACTCAAAGCATTAATAACCAATTTGAAATAGTAACAGATGTAGAACACAGATGTAGAACATGAAGTGTTTATTTCTTTTGCTAGCTACTGGAATCAATATAAGGAGGAAGAGAATGCACTGTGTCTAATAAAAGATAGTCAACAGTGGTGATGGAATACACAAACATGACCATATCAATTTACATTGCATTTGTAGGATTATAACTTGCGAACAGCATTGCAATATCAATACTGAAGGTACATAGATTCTTCACACGTTACTGCTATAATTATATTAAGCAAAAATCATTACAAATATAAAAAAGTATCACAACTCTATTTTGCAATTATATTTCACAAGGTTCTACAACTCCGCCAGAGAAAATTTGTCTAACAGTAACATATTTTTGCACTTTTTTTTTAAAAAAGGACAAAGTGGAATTATAGGAGCATGTACTTATTATCCAACTGATATAGTAAATTGCAGTTATACTGCACCACCAACAATGGAATGGAAACGGAGTAGTGGAAAAATCAAAAATTGTATTCAAAATTACATTAGTCTTGTGCTCCCTTTGATAATATCCATTTACACACAAATGCATTCATCTCAGCTTTATGCTTATGAGTACAAATAGAGAGGAAATTCCAACTAAGATCCTTTTCCTTTGAGGAGTTTTGTTTGTGGTGAGGAAAGAGGAAGGAAGAAGCCTACAAGTCTTGCAAGGCTTATTACAATGTTACACAAATCAAGGACAGAGACGTGAAGCATAATACAGACGACAAAAGATTCACGAGGGGAAATAATGGATATTCCCCAGCCAAAAAAGCAACAACATAAAATAGTTACATATATTAACAAACACTACTTTAAGCTCCCCAGAAAAGACAGAGAGCAACTGGACTATTTAGTGATTCCTGCATGTACACTGTTGGTAAGGATGGCTGGTGAAGACAAATTTGGGTTCAGTTGTGACAATTTCTGTGACCTGACAGCTTAACAATATTCACTTTTATACTTGTGTAAGGCAAGTAATGTTGGGCTCATGCAGTCCCTACCTTGCAGCCAGAAGACAGAGGCCAAAGTCTGAGTTGTACAATAACATATTTGAAAGGTTATTAATAAGAGCAGAGGCCAAATGGGTGTGATCTCAAGGATTAGTCAGTGTTGTTGAATATTTCCAAGGAGAAGGGTGTAGTCTTCAGGACAGAAGAGGAAAGAAAACTTGAAGCAACAATAAAAACTCTACACTCCTGAGAGGATTAAACAAACCAGACGGAATCTCTCCAGACTCTTGTACAATCTGCTCCAGACTCTAATTTCAAACCAACCCACTTGTTCTGCTCCCAAAACCATTACGTAGCATAAGGTTCTTGGTGCAATCATGTGCATGTATGCACAAATGCAAAACAAGTACACAGCCCACTGATGACAGACATTATTGTCTTCATTGGAAATATTGTACATACACCTGCTCACAGAATGCAAAAGCTTCTTAGTAACAGTACAAACCCCAAACAAATAACAGCAAAAAAGAGATAATGCATTTCCACAATTTACTGGTGAATACAATCTCAAACATCCCTACTGTCAATTCTGAGCTATGAAATTATAACTGAAAACTGAAATGATACTAGCACTAAGATTTCACATCACTCCTGTCAGAACATTTTTAACAGATGAAAGTAAACCATAACCATAAGAACAAGGCCATTCAAACATTTCTGCGCAAGGGGGGGAAAACATGCACAATATTTTTATTACAGTAGCCACCAACGGCTTATACATCTCCAAGAAAACACAAATGCCACTTTAAAAAAATTAATATTGCAGCATAATTTCTGCTTAACACTTTATAACAGAGTCACATACATTGCAGTGCTTGAGATCTTTATATAGAGGTAGGTACCTAGGAAAACAAGGCCATGTTAAATATACTTTGAGACACTCAACAATGGCTCCAACACCTAATTATGTATTGGGTAGGAGACGAGTTTTATCTATTAGCTCATTTATAGGGCATGATAGGATCATGGTTATGGATGTAAATTTGCTCGCTGAGCTGAAAGGTTCATTTACAGACGTTTCGTTACCCTACTAGGTAACATCTTCAGTGGACCTCAGACAAAGCAATGCTGAACATTCCTGCTTTCTATTTATATGTTTGGTTTCTTAGGGCTGGTGACGTCATTTCCTGTGGTGAAGTCACTTCCTGTTCCTTTTCTCAGGAGGTGGTAGATTGGGTCTAACTCAATGCGTTTGTTGATCTAAAACTCCAACCTGTGCTACAAAATTGTGGTTATGTTATGTTATCAATAAAAGCCTAGACTAATAATTCAAAACATTAATTTAAATTGCACCACAATTTCAAAATTTCAATGCAATTTTTGAAGTTAAGTTCCGAAATTAATTCCCTGAAAGGATGACAGAAGTAAAATTAACTGAAAGGTTTGAAAGGAAATTGAATAAACACTTGAAAAACACTCAGGGTTACCTTATGATTACTACTACTACTACTACTACTACTCATAAAGCACCTTTAATATATAAAATTTTCCTCAGGCATTACAAGGAACATTGTAAAGCAAAACCTAACACTGTCGCAGAAGAAGATACAAAAAAAAGTCTGATAGAAGGGGTGGTGTAAGAGGATTCTATAGGACAGGATCTTGACAGGTGACAGTACAGTCACCAATGATGGAACAATTAAAACCGCAATTTTTAAGAGGACAAATTTGCAGGAGTGACTCTAGCAACATCTGGTTAGAAAGTTGCATTGATGTGTAAGTGGGTAAGAAGATTGATGGGCAGATGATGTGGTTAAGATGGTGGAAAAGGGTAGATAGGTCAGGATGGGAGAGATATTCAGGTTCGGTTGGCAAAGTGAGGACGGTTGGGTACTAGTTGTGTAGTTACCAGATGTTATACACTTGGTTTAATTGGTCTAGCATTTTCTTGATATCTACCCAGTTAAACAGTCAAAAACTGTCCAAAATCTTCAATTCCAGCCCAGATGTAGAGACATTCATCATCGGTTGATGGGATAGGGAATTATCCATTGAAGTTTGAAACTTCCTGGACAGTACAGATATAGATCTACACATCAGGATCCTGACAAGCAATTCCTAGCACTTGTTCAGCAATTGAAGGATTCAGCTCATTGTACCCTCAATTCAAGTTGAGATCTGATTAAAAAGCAAACAGAACAATGTGTTAGCAAATAAACTCAAGCTATCAAAAAGAGAAAAAAAACTCAAGACATAATATATTACCCACTTTTGTGTTTACATCAGAAAATTGGACAATAAGCAAAGATTTATGGAAGAAAATGGAGTCTGGATGCTAGGAAATATACTAAAAATGCCATATGCAGACCATAAGGCAAAAAGGAGAGGAATTTGAAATCTCAAGAAGACAAAAGCACCCCACAAAGTAACATTCAGGGTAATATTTTCCTATTTTATTACAGCTGGAATGTTAGAGATCTCTTCTTGGGGGAAAACATGCAGGCACAAAACAATCCTATAGGAAAGAAATGATACACTTAAATTTTTACATTCTACAAACTGAACAATAACCAATGTCAAATTGTACATGGAATAGTGCAGTCCAAAAGGCTCTCTGGCTTATGATTGATCTTTTCAAGAGAAATGTTAACCCCACCGCTTCACACTTTTCAATTCGCTTTTCAATGATATTGGAAATGATTGCAAAGTCATTACTGAATTGTTTGCATCACCCTATCAGGCACAGCAGTTTATAAACACTCAATAAAAAGCTGCTGTTTATTTTTCTTCTGACAATCACCTTGTCTCTTCTGGATTTTGACAGTCAAGCCACTGTAAACAGATCTTCTTAGCTTTCCCTGTTTCGAAGAACTATAGCTTCTGCAGTCTATGCACATAACTAGTTTTTCATTCATTCATGGAATGTGGATATCACAGCTCAGGATTTGTAGCCCAACCCTAGTTGTCCTTGAGAAGGTGGTGGTGAGCTGCCTTCTTGAAATGACTGCAGTTCATTTACTGCATGTAGACTCACAGTAAAAGACGATTTCCAGGATGTTGACTCAGTGACACTGAAGGATACCTTTCCAAGTCAGGTTTGGAGGGGAACCTGTAGGTGGTAGAGTCCCCATGTCTTTTGTCCTTGTCCTTCTAGATGGCAATGGTAATGCATTTGGAAGGCACTCGAATTTCTGTGGTGGATCTTGTACATGGTACATACCGATGCTACTGAGCGTCATTGGTTGGGTGAATGAATGTTTGTGGAAATGATACCAAATCAAATAACTGCTTTGTCTTGGATGGTGTCAAGCTTCTTGAGTGTTTTTGGATCAGCACTCACCTAGACAAGTGGGAAGTATTTGATTAGATACTGTAGGCATGGTATATAGATTTTGGGTAATCAGGAGGTGAGTTGAGTTATTTACTGTAGGATTTCTAGTCTTTGACCTGCTTTGTATCAACAATATTTGCATGGAGAGACCAGTTTAGTTTTTGTTAAATGTAATATCCCAAGTTGATAAAGTGGGAATAAAGTCAAACCTGGCTCTTAGACCATAAGACATAGGAGCAGACATAGGCCATTCAGCCCATTGAGTCTTCTCCGCCATTCACGGAGATTGTGACAGTTCTTGACATCAAGTTCATACTTAATTAAGTGTGGCACCAAGAATTTCTAGTAAAACTAGAGGTTATGGAAATTGGGGAAAACATTTTGCTGTTTGGAGGCATAACTAGCAAAAAGGAAAACGGTTGCAGCAGTTGGAAGTCTGTCATCTCAGCTACAGAAAATTACTGCAGGAATTCCTCAGTATAATGTCCTGGACCCACTCATCTTCAATTCTCTATCAAATGATCTTTCCTCCATTACAAAGGTCAGAAGTGGAATACTCACTTATGACAGCACAACATTCTTGACTCCAAAGGATACTGAAGCAGTTTATCCAAATGAAGCAAAACCTGGAAACATGAAATTATGTGCTTTGGCAAAGATGGAGATTAATTCTTTTCTCAAAAGGCTGTAAATCTGTGAACTTTGTTTTAACCACAGAGGGCTGTTGAGGCTGGATCATTAAATATATGCAAGGATGAAACTGGAAGATTTCTAATCAGTCAGGGAATCAAGATTTATTGAGGAAAAGAGGAAAATGAAGCACAGGATTATCATATTTTTGGAATTCAACTCTTTTGTCCAGACTTGAACTAAGGCTCCATGGCTGAACCAAAACAGAATGTCAATAAGCAGGTTATTGAAAACAACTGCTGCCTGGCATCACCAATTATCCCTTCTATTAAATTACAGATATCAAGAAAGCAGTGTGACCAACAGACAGGGTAGTGAAGAAGGCATTTCGTACGCGGATCTTTATTAGTGAGTGCATTGAGTACAGGAGTTGGGAGATCATGTTGAGGTTGCACAAGACATTGGTTTGGCTACTTTTGGAATATTGTGTTCAATTCTTGTCTCCCTGCTATAGGAAGGATATTGTGAAACATGAAAACGTTCAGAAAAGATTTACAAGGATGTTGCCAGGGTTGGAGGGTTTGTCTTATAGGGGGAGGTTGAATAGGCTAGGGCTGTTTTCCCTGAAGCATCAGAGACTGAGGGATGGTCTTATGGAGGTTTATAAAATCATGAAGCATGTGGATATGGTAAATAGACAAGATCTTTTCCCCAGGACAGGAGAGTCCAAAACAAGACACCATAGGTTGAAAGGGGAAAGATTTAAAAAGGACCTAAGGGGCAACTTTATCAGAGGGCAGTGCATGTATAAAATGAGTTGCCAGAAAAGGTGGTGGAGGCTGGTAGAATTACAGCATTTAAAAAGGCACCTAGGTGGATATATGAATAGGAAAGGTCTGGTGGGATATGGTCCAAACAGTGGCAAATAGGACTTGATTAATTTAGGATATCTGGTCGGCATGGATCTGTTTCTGTGCTCTCTGTGACTCTAAGAGTAGACATATGGGACAGTACAGGATATAGCTGAACAGTTTTCCATACTGTCAGGTGATGCTAGTGCTGTAGCTGAATGGAACAGTTTGGATCAAGGTGGAGCAAGTTCTGGAGTACACACCTTCAGTACTATCATCAAAACACTGTTGGGTATTAAAGTCTGGTGCCCTCAGCCATATAAATGATTTGGATGTGAACACAGGGGTATGGTTAGTAAGATTGCAGATAATACCAAAATTGGAGGTGTAGTGGACAGCAAAGAAGGTTACCTCAGAGGACAACGGTATCTTGATCAGATGGGCCAATGGGCCGAGGAGTAGATGGAATTTAGTTTAAATAAATGTGAGGTGCTTCATTTTGGAAAGGCATATCAGGGCAGGACTTATATACTTAATGGTAAGGTCCTGGCGAGTGTTGCTGAACAAAATGCAGTTTCACAGACTCCAAAGTGGAGTTGCAGATAGATAAGATAGTGAAGAAAGTGTTTGGAATGCTTGCCTTTCTAGGTCAGTGCACAGAGTATAGGAGTTGGCAGGTCACATTGCAGTTGTACAGGACATTGGTTAGGCCACCCTTGGAGACATTTGTGCACGCAATTCTGGTCTCCCTGCTGTAGGAAGCACGTTGTAAAACCTGAAAGGGTTCAGAAAAACTTTACAAGAATGTTGTCAGGGTTGGAAGGTTTGAGCTACAAGAAAGGCTGAATAGGCCTGGGCTATTTTCCCTGAAGTGTCAGAGGCTGAGGGGGGACCTTTCTACTTACTAACTCAAAACCTCTTGCAAAGAAGGTCAATGTACCAGTTGCCTTCCTAATTGCTTGATACATCTGCCCTTTTCGTGATTAGTGTACAAGGACACCCAGATCTTTTCATATATTCACATTTTCCAATACATCATCACTTAAATAATACTCTTCCTTTCTGTTTTTCACACTGATAAGTACAACTTCACATCTACCCATATTATAATATATCTGCTTTGTGTTTGCCCACTCACTATGTGTCTAGATTATTCAGAGGCCTCCATGCATACTGCTCACAATTCACAAGCCCACTTAGACTTATGTCATCAGTAAATTGGAAATGTTACATTTGGTTTCCTCTTCCAAGTTATTTACACATACCGTGAATGAATGTACTCTTAATTAAATGCAATCACTCTCATCTCTGCAGCTATTCCTGAAGCTCTTCCATACCCTTTCTTAAGGCTTTGATATCTGTTGCAAAGAATACACTCAAAAAGATAGAAGATTTTCGTCAAGGCCAAACTGGTGTTTGATTTTTTTTGGAATAACTTCTTAGATATGTACTGTATGCCTCTATTCATAATCGTACAACTCCCATAAATGTCTATACCAAAGTTACTGAAATAATTTTAAAAAGGAAGTAAAAGTTAAAAGGTGTGGCATAAACATTAATCTCAATGGAAGCTTTGGACTGGTGTAAATTCACTAAAAATGTTTATATTATCAGTTGATATTTGTAATGGCGAGGGTCAAATTGAACAGTTGACTAGATGGCTAGACTGTAACCATTGACACCAACAACAGAGTCACAGTTCAAGTATTGACTGTTGTGGTTTATCGACAGAAGTCACATGACACCAGGTCATAGTTCAACAGGTTTATTTGAAATCACAAGCTTTCAGAGCGCTGCTCCTTCATCAGGTGAAGTCAGGGGAGCTCATTCAGAGAAATATTTAAAGGTAAAGCAAATATTCAGTGAGAATAAATGTACAGATAATGAAGTGCTTATACAGCACATATGTAATCACTTGCCAAATCAAATCTTTTCCACAGCTTTAGATAAAGAAGAAAAATACAAAAAATATAAAACTAAAAACAATGCTTTGAAAATGAATTTTAAATCTTGAATCTTTGACCTAATGTGTACTGTGTATTTTTATTTTGCTAGCAGAACACTGCCATACTAAAATTTGAAATCCTGGTAGCAATCATGCGATTTGTCTTCTTTCAGTAATGATGAGAAAGTTAAAAAGATGAATGGCTTTTCTTTTCCACTTCTCTTTCCTACTATCCATCTGCTAAAACTCAAAATCTGATTTGGAACATTTTAGTTTGAACAAATGCTGACCACTTCATGTACAGCCATTATTACACAAACACCATAAGGATGTAAAGACTGGAATCATATTCTTGGAAAAGAATGAAAATTAAAATAAAAAAAAAACATTACTAGTAAACTAATATAACTATGAAAGCTATTTTTAAAATTTCCATACACAAAAAATAATACAGCTGTCTAGATGCTATGTTCAAAATTTAACATAACATGGACCAGTGAGATTTCACTGCATTTTGAAATTATTACAAATACTTGACAATTTTTCAACATACTATCGTGGATACACAGAGACAAATACACATGCTACCACCACCATGTTTCAAGCCTTCTACAGCTGCAGAAAATTGACTCATCTAGACGTTGTTGCAGCTGATATATTTTTATGTCATTATTTGTGAAAATTCTGACCTCATGATGTCCTAAAAGATGCACAGTCATTTTCTAAAAACATGATGGAACACTTGATGGTATAATTAGTTTTTTCTGACCCTATCCTATTCCGTATCAGGAACAATTCAGAATTTAATTTTACCTCTTTCCGAATAAATGACAATTTTGAAGCTTTCCACTACAAAATCTAACTAAATAATTCAATGTTATCTTCCCAAATCAGTTTTTAGATTTAAGTTTTCAAACAAACCAATGAAAATAGTAACTGATGCAAAAGATAATTACTGAACATTTCTATTTTGTACATTTGGAAGCAGCTTATTTTGAACTTTGTTCTGAAGGTACATTGCAAATGATTTCATGCAAAAACCAGTTTATATGCTATGCTTTCTTAATATTTAGCTGTAAAGATTAGAATTCATAATAATGCTTTTTTGAAGTACAGGACATTCTTTCCTAAGATATGACATGTCATAGTAGTCATAAGTCAATTTATTAGGAAATCATGACCATGCCCTTTTCAACATCCTTTCTATGACATTCTGCTTAATAACAGTTTTGACAACTTATCGTCAAAAGAAATTAACCAGCACAGGACAAAAAAAAATTAAGTCAAACAGCACAATTTCCTCCAGAAACCTCAACAACCAACAGATTTTACCAGTAAAAGAATCGCTCGTCCAGTATAGGTCATTCTGCAATGATGCACGTTTCATTAGCACGACTTCACTGATAATGCGAATGACAAATTGAGGACACAGTTTCTAAAACGTGAACTTTTAAAACACGTATTGACTGTAACGCGATTATATCGCCAACACTTTAAGCATTGTTTCTCAAAAGTGATTTTTCTATAATGCATGGTTGCACAAGAATGAAACCATCGTGTTATAGAATAACTACCTGTAATGGCTACTGTAATTCAAAATAGCTGATTTGATGTCCAACTTAAATGTTCCAGGATACAATTGCTACAGGAAGGATAGAAAGGGAGGCAAGAGAGGAGGGGGAGTAGCATTTTTGATAAAGGATAGCATTACAACTGTGCTGAGGGAGAATATTCCTGGAAATACATCCAGGGAAGTTACTTGGGTGGAACTGAGAAATAAGAAAGGGATGATCACGTTATTGGGATTGTGTTATAGACCACCCCAATAGTCAGAGGGAAATTGAGAAATAATCTTGTAAGGAGATCTCAGCTATCTGTAAGAATAATAGGGGAGTTATGGTAGAGGATTTTAACTTTCCAAACATCGACTGGGACTGCCATAGTGTTAACGGATTAAATGGAGAGGAATTTGATAAGTGTGTATAAGACAATTTTCTGATTCAGTATGTGGAGGTAGCTATGGCAGAAGGAGCAAAACATGACCTACTCTTGGGAAATAAGGCAGGGCAAGTGACCAAGGTGTCACTGGGGGAGCACTTTGGGGCCAGCAAACATAATTCTATTTGTTTTAAAATAGTGATGGAAAAGGATAGACTAGATCTAAAAATTGAAGTCCTAAATTGGAGAAAAGCCAATTTTGACGGTATTAGTCAAGAACTTTCGAAAGCTGATTGGAGGCAGATGATCACAAGCAAAGGGATGGCTGAAAAATGGGAAGCCTTCAGAAATGAGATAACAAGAATACAGAGAAAGTATATTCCTGTCAGGGTGAAAGGGAAGGCTGGTAAGTATAGGGAATGCTGGATGACTAAAAGAAATTGAGGGTTTAGTTAAGAAAACTAAGAAAGCATATGCCAGGTATAGACAGGATAGAGTGAGTGAATCCTTAGAAGAGTATAAAGAAAGTAGGCGTATACTTAAAAGGGAAATCAGGAGGGCAAAATGGGGACATGAGATAGCATTGGCAAATAGAATTAAGGAGAATCAGCTGCAAATGTGTTGCTGGTTAAAGCACAGCAGGTTAGGCAGCATCTCAGGAATAGAGAATTCGATGTTTCAGAGCATAAGCCCTTCATCAGGATGGGCTTATGCTCGAAACGTCGAATTCTCTATTCCGGAGATGCTGCCTAACCTGCTGTGCTTTAACCAGCAACACATTTGCAGCTGTGATCTCCAGCATCTGCAGATCTCATTTTTTACTCGAATTAAGGAGAATCCAAAGGGTTTTTACAAATATATTAAGGACAAAAGGGTAACTAGGGAGAGAAAAGGGCCCCTCAAAGATCAGCAAGGCGGCCTTGGTGGGGAGCCACTAAATGAATATTTTGCATCAGTATTTACTGTGGAAAAGGATATGGAAGATATAGACGGTAGGAAATAGATGGTGACATCTTGCAAAATGTCCAGTTTACAGAGGAGGAAGTGCTGGATGTCTTGAAATGGTTAAAGGTGGATAATTCCCCAGCACCTGATCAGGTGTACCCGAGATCTCTGTGGGAAGCTAGAGAAGTGATTGCTGGACCTCTTGCTGAGATATTTGTATCATCGATAGTCACAGGTGAGGTGCTGGAAGACTGGAGGTTGGCAAATGTAGTGCCACTGTTTAAGAAGGGCGGTAAAGACAAGCCAGGGAACTATAGACCAGTGAGCCTGACCTCGGTATTGGGCAAGTTGTTGGAGGGAATCCTGAGGGACAGGATGTACATGTCTTTGGAAAGGCAAGGACTGATTCGGGATAGTCAACATGGCTTTGTACATGGGAAATCATGTCTCACAAACTTGATTGAGTTTTTTGAAGAAGTAACAAAGAAGATTGATGAGGGCAGAGCAGTAGATGTGATCTATATGGACTTCAGTAAGGCGTTCGACAAGGTTCCCCATGGGAGACTGATTAGCAAGGTTACATCTCATGGAATACAGGAAGAACTAGCCAATTGGATACAGAACTGGCTCAAAAGGTAGAAGAAATGGGCTGAGAAGTGGCAGATGGAGTTTAATTCAGATAAATGCAAGGTGCTGCATTTTGGGAAAGCAAATCTTAGCAGGACTTATACACTTAATGGTAAGGTCCTAGGGAGTGTTGCTGAACAAAGAGACCTTGGAATGCAGGTTCATAGCTCCTTGAAAGTAGAGTCGCAGGTAGATAGGATAGTGAAGGTGGTGTTTGGTATGCTTTCCTTTATTGGTCAGAGTATTGAGTACAGGAGCTGGGAGGTCATATTGCGGCTGTACAGGATATTGGTTAGGCCGCGGTTGGAATATTGCATACAATTCTGGTCTCCTTCCTATCGGAAAGATGTTGTGAAACTTGAAAGGGTTCAGAAAAGATTTACAAGGATGTTGCCAGGGTTGGAGGATCTGAGCTACAGGGAGAGGCTGAACAGGCTGGGGTTCTTTTTCCTGGAGCATCGGAGGCTGAGGGGTCACCTTATAGAGGTATACAAAATTATGAGGGGTATGGATAGGATAAATAGACAAAGTCTTTTCCCTGGGGTCGGGGAGTCCAGAACTAGAGGGCATAGGTTTCACACAGAGGGTGGTATGTGTATGGAATAAGCTGGCAGAGGACGTGGTGGAGGCTGGTACAATTGCAACATTTAAGAGGCATTTGGATGGGTGTATGAATAGGAAGAGTTTGGAGGGATATGGGCTGGGTACTGGCAGGTAGGACTAGAATAGGTTGGGGTATCTGGTTGGCATGGACAGGTTGGACCGAAGGGTCTGTTTCCATGCTGTACATCTCTATGACTCTATAAGTCACCATATGTAAATGTTTCCAATAACATAAAAGATACAGAGGAATAGCTGTGGCTTGTGATCTTCATGAATGCTGCTTGAAGTAGGACTGGTTTTGTAATTGGGTGGAGGCAACAATTATGCAGAATCTGCCCACTGAAATCACAGGAAAGTCCAAAAATGGACAGCTACAATCAACAGATTTGCATGTACTAGCTTACACAATCATTGTAGTCTGAAAGACATGCAACACAATTGCGTACAACTGCTAGATACTTGCAAATTATAAGCAACTGAAAAACTGCATGTGTTGCCTGTATGGATAGGTCAACTTACAAACAGTCGTTGTATGGTAGTCTACAGGTTTCGGAACCGTCAGGACTTCCAGTTCTCCCACAGGGATGGTGACCTCGTTTAAACTGTTCATCCATAACAACTGTGCAACCATGTAACACCACTGAGGTCACCAAGACAAGAGAAACATAGAAGCAGGCATAGGACATTTGGTCCTTTGAGTGTAGATTGTGTGTCTCAGTTATACAATAATAAAGCAAGAGACATTAAAAATGAAACATTTTTGAGTACTGTATTAATTTCTGTAACAGACTGAATGAGATCTCATAAGTGACTTAGTATAAAATATTACGTAGTACTATTATTTAGCAGGTGAAGTCACAGGGTCAAGTAATAGCCTGGTCAGTACCTGGATGGACATCTTTAAGATCACCTTCAAATTTAGTCATTGGCTACTCCTCAACAATGTGAGTGGAAGTGTGCAGAAATGTTACAGGAAAGAGGCTTAAGAGTTACGGCAAATGCAGAAAACAGTGGATAAATGTGAGATTATCTTTGGTTGAAAAATAGAAAGGCAGATTATTTTTTGAATGGCTGTAAATTGAGATAAGGGCATATTCACCTGTGTGCACTTGTGCACCAGTGACTGAAAATAAGCAGGCAGGTGCAGCAGCCAGTAAAGGCAAACCGCATGATGGCCTTTAAAGTCATAGGATTCGGTTGCGGGGCAAGGATGTCTCGCTGCAATTATACCGGGTATTGGTGAGGCCACACCTGGAGTACTGTGTGCAGTTTTGATCTTCTTATCTGAGAATGCTCTTGCTCTTCAAGGAATCCACCAAACCAGACAGATTCCCGAGAAGGCAGGACTGATACATGCAGACGGATCGAGTCTATTTGGATTATGTTCACTGGAATTTAGAAAAATGAGATATATCGCATAGAAACCTAAAAAATTCCAACAGAAGCAGATAGGTTAGATGTAGAAATGATGTTCCTAATGCTGTGCAAGTCCAGAACCAGGGTGATAGTTTAAGGATAAAGAACAAAGAAAATTTACAGCCCAGGAACAGGCCCTTCGGCCATTCAAGCCTGGGCTGATCCAAATGCACTCTCTAAAACCGATCGCCTAATTCCTAAGCATCTGTATAGACCCCCTAATAGTCACCAGAGGGAAATTGAGAAACAAACTTATAAAGGAGATCTCAGCTATTTGTAAGAATAATAGGGTGGTTATGGTAGGGGATTTTAACTTTCCAAACACTGGGACTACCATACTGTTAAGGGTTTAGATGGAGAGGAACTGTTAAGTGTGTACAAGACAATTTTCTGATTCAGTATGTACCTACTAGAGAAGGTGCAAAACTTGACCTACTCTTGGAAAATAAGGCAGGGCAGGTGATTGACGTGTCATTGGGGGAGCACTTTGGGGCCAGTGACCATAATTCTATTTATTTTAAAATAGTGATGGAAAAGGATAGACCAGATCTAAAAGTTGAAGTTCTAAATTGAAGAAAGGCCAATTTTGACGATATTAGGCAAGAACGTTCGAAAGCTGATTTGGGGCAGATGTTCGCAGGTAAAGGCTGGACAATGGGAAGCCTTTAGAAATGAGAAAATGAGAATCCAGAGAAAGTATATTCCTATCACGGTGAAAGGAAAGGCTGTTAGGTGCAGGGAATGCTGAATGACTAAAGAATAGGTGGGTTTTGTTAAGAAAAAGATGGAAGCACATGTCAGGTATAGACAGGACAGATCGAGTTCATCCTTAGAAGAGTATAAAGGCATTAGGAGTATACATAAGAGGGAAATCAGGAGGGCAAAAACAGGACATGAGATAGCTTTGGCAAATAGAATTAAGGAGAATTCAAAGGATTTTTACAAATACATTAAAGGACAAAAGGGTAACTAGGGAGAGAAAAGGGCCCCTCAAAGATCAGCAAGGCGGCCTTTGAATGGAGCCACAGAAAATGGGGGAGATACTAAATGAGTATTTTGCATCAGTATTTATTGTGGAAAAGGATATGGAAGATATACATGTAGTGAAATACACGGTGACACCTTGCAAAATGTCCATATTACAGAGGAGAAAGTGCTGGATGTCTTGAAACGCATAAAGGTGGATAAATCCCCAGGACCTGGATTAGGTGTACCCTAGAACTCTGTGGGAAGCTCAAGAAGGGATTGCTGGGCCTCTTGCTGAGATATTTGTATCATTGATGGTCGCAGGTGAGGTGTCAGAAGACTAGAGGTTGGCTAACGTGGTGCCACTGTTTAAGGCGGCAAACTTGACTGAGTAACAAGGAGGATTGATGAAGGCAGAGTGGTAGATATGACCTATATGGACTTCAGTAAGGGATTCGACAAGGTTCCCCACGGAAGACTGATTAGCATGGTTAGATCGCACTGAATACAAGGAGAACTAGCCATTTGGAGGTGTAGTGGACAGTGAACAGGGTTACCTCAGATTATAACAGGATCTTGACCAGATGGGCCAATGGGCTGAGAAGTGGTAGATGGAGTTTAATTCAGATGAATGCGAAGTGCTGCATTTTGGGAAAACAAACCTTAGCAGGACTTATACAGTTAATGGCAAGATCGAGGGAGTGTTACTGAACAAAGAGACCTTGGAGTGCAGTTCATAGCTCCTTGAAAGTGGAACCGCAGGTAGATAGGATAGTTAAGAAGGTGTTTGGTATGCTTTCTTTTATTGGTCAGAGTATTGAGTATAGGAGTTGGGAGGTCATGTTGCGGCTGTACAGGACATTGGTTAGGCTACCTATCGGAAAGATGCTGTGAAACTTGAAAGGGTTCAGAAAAGATTTACAAGGATGTTGCCAGGGTTGGAGGATTTGAGCTATTGGGAGAGACTGAATAGGCTGGGGTTGTTTTCCCTGGAGCATCGGAGGCTGAGAGGTGACCTTTAGAGGTTTACAAAATTATGAGGGGCATGGACAGGATAAATAGACAAAGTCTTTTCCCTGGGGTCGGGGAGTCCAGAACTAGAAGGCATAGGTTTAGGGTGAGAGGGGAAAGATATAAAAGAGACCTAAGGGGCAACTTTTTCACACAGAGGGCTGTATGTGTATGGGATGAGCTGCCAGAGGAAGTGGTGGAGGCTGGTACAATTGCAACATTTAAGAGGCATTTAGATGGTTATATGAATAGGAAGGGTTTGGAGGGATATGGGCTGGGTGCTGGCAGGTGGGACTAGATTGGGTTGGGATATCTGGTCGGCACGGAAGGGTTGGACCAAAGGGTCTGTTTCCATGCTGTACATCTCTAAGATTTTATGACTCTGCTCCCCACCTACTCATGCATCTCAGACACACCTTAGATGAATCTACCGTACCTGCCTCTACTACCTCTGCTGGCAACGTGTTCCAGGCATCTACCACCCTCTGTGTAAAGTACTTGCCAAGTATATCCCCCTTAAACTTTTCACATCTCACCTTGAACGCATGACCTCTCATTATTGAATCCCTCCCTGTGGGAAAAAGCTTATCTCTATCTACCCTATCTATACCCTTCATGATTTTGACAACCTCAATCAAGTGCCCCCCCATCTTCTTTTTTCTAGTGAAAATAATCTCTCTTCATAACTACAACCTTCCATACCAGACAACATCCTCATAAAAACTTTCTCAGCACCCTCTCCAAAGTTCTGGATTAGTGGTGCTGGAAGACCACAGCTGTTCAGGCAGCATCCAAAGTACAGCGAAATTTGCTGGTGTAATTATGGAAGAGTAATCCGTAGTGTTCACATCATTTTGGTAATGTGGCGACCAGAACTCTACACAGGATTCTAAATGCAGCTGAACCAAAAAGTCTTGTACAATTTTAACACTACCTCCCAGCTCTTATACACAATACCCTGTCCAATGAAGGCAAGCATACCATGTGCCTTCTTGATCACTCTATCCACCTGTGCTGCAACCTTCAGGATACAATAGACCTGGACTGTCAGAGCTCTTGCGTTTACAGTATAGTTCACTCTAGCATTAGACTTCCCAAAATGCATCACCTCACATTTGCCTGGATTGAACTCCATCTGCCTCTTCTCCACCCAACTCTCCAGTCCGTCTATATTATCCTGTATTCTTTGACAATCCCCTCTGCTAATCCACCAATCATCATGTCATCTGCAAACTTACTGATCAGACCACCAATGCCCTCTTCCAGATCATTTATGCACATCACAAACAACAGTGGCCTCATCACTGATCCCTGTGGAACACCACTGGTCACCTTTCTCCATTTTGAGAAACTCCCTTCAACTACTACTGTCTCCTGTTGCTCAACCAGTTCTTTGCCCACCTGTCTCGAACACCATGCACACCATGTGACTTCACTTTCTCTATTAGATTACCATGGGGAACCTTATCAAATGTCTTACTAAAGTCCATGTATATGACATCTGCAGCCCTTCCTTCATCTATCAACTTGGTCACTTCCTCAAAAGAACTCCATTAAGTTGGTAAGGCATGACCTCCCCTGCACAAAACAATATTGCCCATCAATTATAAGCCCATTTTGTTCCAAATATAAATAGATTCCATCCCTCAGTACCTTCTCCAACAAATTTCCCACTAATGACATCACTGGTCTGTAGTTACTTCGAAAATCCGTATTACTCTTCTTGAACAGGGGAAAGCATTAGCAACTCTCCAGTCCTCCAGCATCCTTAAACATATCATCTGTGTTTAAGGATGCTACAAAGCTATCAGGCAAGGCCCAGCTATTTCCTCTCTCATCTCCCTCAGCAACCTGAGATAGATTCCATCTGGTCCTGCAGATTTGTCCATCTTAATATCTTTTAGCCTACTCAACACATCCTCCCTCCTTATGTCAACATGATCCAGAGTAAACAAACTTCTATCTCTAATCTCAATATTCACCATGAACCTTTCCTCAAATGTTACTGCAGTATTTAAAGACTTTTGTTTGAGGTGAGTAGGAGAACAATGTATTCAGCACAACTCTACTGTGATTCCCAAAAAATCAGACATTCACATAGCAGTAGCATTCCTTCAATATCTTTCTAAACAGAAAATATAATGAAGCATTTACAAAGCATTTTGAGCCAGAAGTGGCAAGTGGATGATCCATCTCAGCCTTTGTCCAAGGTTCTCATGATCACAAATGCAGATTTTGCCCAATTTAATTCATTCCACAAGATCACAAAAAAAAGTTCAAATATTGGTTACAGCAAAGAAGATGCGCCTAGGCAACATCTTAGACTTGTGCTCCAGAACTAACCAAACCCTGAGCTAGTAAAGTTACAGCAAAATATTGATCAGACATGTTTCTCTTCATAAAAGCAGAACAAATCCAAACTGGCCAAATATTGCCCATCAGTTTGCTATCAATCAGCAAAGTAACAGAAAGTATATCATTGATACTATCATATGACATTTACTCAGCAATATCATGCTCAACAGTATTCAATTTGGATTCCAGCATGATTGCTTGGCTTCAGATTTTATTGTAACCTCAGTCCAAAACTGGGGAAAAAAAAGAGGTGAGTTCAAGAGTACTAGTGAGATTGACTGTACTGATTATCAAGGAGTTCTGGCAAAATGATGTCAATGGAATTGAGGAAATTTCTTCATGCTTAGACTGATACCTTACATAAGAGATGATGATTTTTGTGGAGATTTGGAAGAGCCAATAGCTCAACACTACGGACCAAATAGTTTCAAGAGTTTCCTAGGCTAGCAACTTATGCTATACCGTCCCAAGCTGCTTCACCAATAACCTATCCTTCCAAAAACCAACTGGGGAGCTCTCACCAATATGATTTTATATTATTCAGTACTAATACATGATTTATAGGACATAGAACAATACAGCACAGAACAGGCCCTTCAGCCCTCGATGTTGCACCGACCTGTGAACTATTCTCAGCTTGCCCCCCTACACTATCCCAAAATCATCCATGTGCTTATCTAAGGATTGTTTAAATCTCCCTAAGGTGGCTGAGGTAATTACATTAGCAGGGAGGGCATTCCACGTCCTTACCACTCTCTGCATAAAGACTGCGTAAATACTGAAACAATGTGTGCCTATATGAAGCAAGACCTCAACAAAATTCAGGTTTGGACCAATGGCATTGTACAAGTGCCAGGCAATAACCATCCTCAACAATACCATCTCCACCTATTTCCCTCGACTTTTGATGACATCACCATCGCTGAAAGACTTACAACAATCATGTCACATTACTACTGACTGAAAATTTACACCAACCGCGTAAGTATTACAACTTCCAAAGAACTGTCTATTGAGTAACTCATCTCCCAACTCCTCAAAGCCTAGTTCAGTGGATTAGTTCCTGGAATAAGAGGCTGAAGAAATGGAATCCATATGAATGAAGCCAACTCTCATTGAGGCATGAATAATTCTGAAGCAGCTTGATATATTAGATACAATGGTTCTGAACAAGGCTCATTCAACCCTAAACATTAATTCTGCTTTCTCTCCACATACACTGCAAATCTCGCAGTTTTCCAGCAGTTTCTGTTTCTGTATCTGATTTTCAGCATCCTTAGTGCTTAGTTTTTTTTTGTTTCGATGCAATAGTTGCTTCGCCTGTTAGGGAATCAGGAACAAGGGCACAGCCTCAAGATAACTGGGTCTGTCATCGAGAAGTAAGAAAAGAAAAAAGGTTTCTCACTGTAAGGGTTGTGAATCTTTTGAATATCTATCTTAGATAGTTGTGGTTATTCGTCTGTTAAGCATATTCGAAGTTTAGACTAGTAAAATTTCGATTACTTAGGAAAATCATAAAGGTAGGTGGAAAAATGAAGTTGAGAGAGATCAGTTATGACTGTACTGAATGTTGGAGCAGGCTCAAGGGGTCAAACGATTTATTCCTATTTCTAATCTTCTTCTGTCACTGTAAAAAAGGATTCAGTCTGGACTATGAAGGAATATGGTGTACATGCCCGGAAAAGTCAACTTTAAAATTTAGAAGCCAAACACCATCCACTATAGATCCAAAATATCCTTGTTCAGCACCCCAACCACCATCAGTGCATAAAAGGCAGCAGTTTGTACCATTTGCAAGATGTACTGCGGCAACTCTCCACGATTCCTTCAACCAACAGTTCGGCAGCACTGTGACTCGGTGATTAGCACTGCTGCATCACAGTGCCAGGGTCCCAACTTCGATTTCCAGCTTTAGTTGACTGTTTGTGTGGAATTTGCACATTCTCTCCCTCTCCTCCCCCCCCACCTCCTCCTCCTCCCCCCCCCCCCCCCCCCCCCCAACTCCTCCGCTCCTCCCCCACCGTGTCTGCCTGGCATTCCTCCGGGTGCGACAGTTTCCTCCCAAGGACTGATTAGAGATAGTGAACATGGCTTTGTGCATGGGAGACAATTTCTCACTCACTTGATTGAGTTTTTCTGAAGTAGTAATAAAGAGGACTGAGGAAGGCCAACAGGTGAACATGATCTATTTAGATTTCTATAAAGCATTCAACAAGGCTCCACATAGAAGACTGGTTAGCAACGTTAGATCACATGGAATACAGGGAGAAGTAGCCATTTGGAACTAGAACTGGCTCAAAGCTAGAAGACATAGGGTGGTGGTGGAGGGTTGCTTTTCAGACTGGAGGCCTGTGACCAGTTATATGTCACAATGATTGATCCTGGATCCATTGCTTTTGGTCATATATGTAAATGATTTTGGATGTGAGCATAACAGGTAGAGTTAGTAAGCTTGCAGATGACACCAAAATTGGAGGTAGAGTGGCCAGCAAAGAAGGTTACCTCAGAGTACAACGGGATCTTGATCAGATGGGCCAATGGGCTGAGCAGTGGCAGAGAGTTTAATTTAGATCGATGCGAGGTGCTGCATTTTAGAAATGCAAATCGGGGTAGGACTTACAGACTTAATGCTAAAGTCCTGGGAAATGCTGCTGAACAAAGAGACCTTGGAGTGCAGGCTCAGTGTTCCTTAAAAATAGAGTTGCAGGTAGACAGAATTGTGAAGGAGACTTTTGGTACCCTTGTTTTTATTGGTCGATGCACAGAGCAGAGGAGTTGGGAGGTCATGTTGAGGCTGTACAGGAAATGGAGACACTCGTGCCTGCAATTCAAGTCTCCCTGCTATAGGAAGGATGTTGTGAAATGTGAAAGCTTCAGAAGAGCCTGGAGGGATAGGGAGAGCCTGAAGAGGCTGGAGCTATTTTCCCTGGACTGTCGGAGGCTGAAGGGTGACCTTATAGAAGTTTATAAAATCATGAGGGGCATCGATATGGTGAATACCCAAGGTCTTTTCACCAGGGTAGGGGAGTGCAACACTAGAGAGCACGGGTTTAAGACAAGAAGGAAAAGATTTAAAAAGGGACCCAAGGGGCAACTTTTTCCACACAGAGCGTGGTGTGCATATGGAACAAGCTGCCAGAAGTGGAGGAGGCTGTTACAATTAAAACATTTAAAAGGCATCTGGATAGCGACACGAATAGGAAGGATTTAGAGGGACATGGGCTAATACTGGCAAATGGGACTAGATTAAATTTAAGATATCTGGTCAACATGGACAAGTTGGGCAAAAGCGTCCCTTTTCATTTTGTACAGCTTTATGATTCTTTGACATAGTCTAAAGATGTGTAGGTTAGGTGGATTGGCCATGCTAAATTGTTCATAGTGTCGAAGGATATACAGGCTAGGTGGATCAACCATGGGAAATGCAGGGTTAGAGGAACAAGGTAAGGGATGCGTCTGGGCAAGATGCTGTTCAGAAGGTCAGCGTGGATTCAACGGGCTTAGTGGCCTGCTTCCACACTGTCGGGATTTTATGAAGGTTCCCCGCATATAAACAAATGCACAGGTAATCCAATGCATATTTCCACTCCAAGTGATACACTACCTTCATTTTAAACTGTATACTGTTCCCTTAGTGTCAATGGGTTAAAAGGCCGAAATGTGGATATACCTACACTATGTGGATATCAAATTGATGCAAGGTGGCAATTTAATGTCCCTTTCTAAGGGCAATTAGAGGTTGCAAAGGCTGGCTTTGCCAGAACCATATATATCCTATGGATGAATAAAATTATTTATTTATTGATCTCAAAATTTGAAATTCTGTTCAGAAAAGATAGATAAATAACAGCAAGTCAATATACTGAGGAGTTTGCATTATGATACCAATTTTTGTATAAACTTGACACAGCATTATTGGAACTAAGAATTCATAAATATAACACATGGCACCTTGTAATAATTGTGTTCTGACTTTAAAAAGTGCCATGTCTACTACAGGTATTTAACTGCATTGCAAACATCCATCTTGCCAAGACAATTGCTGAGAAAAGTAAAACATCCAACACAACAGTCAGAACCGTAAATAAGATCCAGTGTGGAAGTCCTAAGTGAGATTCGCAGATTATTAATTAATAAATTAAAGCATTTGATGGCTCACCAAATCCACTCTCTCTCTCCCTGAAAAAGCACGTTATTGGCATGATAGAATATTTCAGATTTGTTGGGGGCAATAACTCCAGGACTGATGACATTAAGGCCATTAAATTTTACAGTCATTCAAATGAATCTATTAGAATGTCACACAGATACAGACAGACATCTCAAATAACAACCAATAATTTCATACAATAAAAGAAGCACCTAATTCAAAGGCAAACTGTACAGAGAAACCTCCCTCACTCAGGTTTGGCCATTATTTTCCTCCTCTAACTCCTTTAGGAGGTAAAGCCCTGCAAAGCCTGCAGACATATGCCTTCCAATCAAATCTCTTTCTGGCTTGTAACCACATCGGATATTGCACACTTTTAAAGACATTGCACATATTAGATAATTGAATTACTTAATGTGACAGGAAATTACTGACATAAAAAACTGTCACCATCTCCTTTTAGTATACATTGTTCAGGAATTTTCTTCCCAATGGCATTGTAGACTGTGGTGGTTCAAGGCGGCAACTAGGAATGGGCAATAAATGGAAGCCAAGCCAGTGCTGCCAGTGTCCCTCGAGTGAATATAAAAAAAGTTGAGAGTTGGGTGTGGGGCTGAAAGAAGTCAGCAGGGTGATGCCACTGAATATCCCCACCTCATTAGGATAGGGTGAGCAGCTGACAAAACAGCAACTAAATTACATCAACAATTCTTTTCAAAAATGTTTAAATGCCACCTGGCTCACTGCTTCCACACAGAAAGTGACACCTAATTAGAGTTAGGAGTTGAAGAGCACTAATTAATCACAAGTCAGCATGGCTTTACAATCACCAGCTACCACTTAGTGGATGAATGAAATATTGAAAATGTACAAGAGAATTGCTTTCCATTAACCATAGTCTTACAAATTGCTGTTAGTACACAGTGGTGTATGATTGCAAAGAATCAGATGCATGCCTATACAATGTCCACAGTTAAAGCTATCAAAATACAAAGCATTTTTTTGTCACAAGCTAAATATACTGTGTAGATTTATAGGTGAAAATTCAACCCATTTCAAGAGTAGTCCAAGTCACTACCTTCTGTGAACCCTAATGCACTCATGACTTTTTTTTATTTCTAACAAGTTATCTGTATAAAATTAAAAGTTTCACTTTTGCATTTTGTCCTCAATACTGCCCCAGGCACAGAATCCCGTTCCCCCCAA
The DNA here is from genome assembly GCF_020745735.1 of Hemiscyllium ocellatum. Classification (NCBI taxonomy): domain Eukaryota; kingdom Metazoa; phylum Chordata; class Chondrichthyes; order Orectolobiformes; family Hemiscylliidae; genus Hemiscyllium; species Hemiscyllium ocellatum. The sequence goes on from NC_083430.1 coordinate 45,917,244, forward strand.
CCCAAGCACAGTGAGCTTCTTAGAGGTCCAGGCCTTCGTTACTGGACTCTCCTCTGCTATAAGCTGGGCCCTAGCTTTGCACTATATTGAATTCTACGGTGTGGTCTCTTCTTCTCCAAGGAGAAGAAACAAAATGCTGCAGCTTGCATACAACATCTTTGAGAACTGGTTGGCTCAGAGGTTCTCAACAGCAGCTATTTTGTGCCCCTTTCCTTACCAGGTAAAGACAGTGTCATAGAGTCACAGATGTACACCATGGAAACAGACCCTTCGGTCCAACCTGTCCACACCTACCAGATATCCCAACCCAATCTAGTCCCACCTGCCAGCAGCCGGCCCATGTCCCTCCAAACCCTTCCTATTCATATACCCATCCAAATGCCTCTTAAATGTTGCAATTGTACCAGCCTCCACCACATCCTCTGGCAGCTCATTCCATACACGTACCACCCTCTGCATGAAAAAGTTGCCCCTTAGGTCTCTTTCATATCTTTCCCCTCTCACCCTAAACCTATGCCCTCTAGTTCTGGACTCCCAGATCCAAGGGAAAAGACTTTGTCTATTTATCTTACCCATGCTCCTCAAAATTTTGTAAACCCCTCAGCCTCTGTCACTTCAGGGAAAACAGTCCGAGCCTGTTCAGCTCTCCCTATATCTCAAATCCTCCAACCTTGGCAACGTCCTTGCAAATCTTTTCTGAACTCTTTCAAGTTTCACAACATTTTTTCGATGGGAAGGAGACCAGAATTGCATGCAATATTCCAACAGTGGCCTAACCAATGTCCTGTACAGTCACAACATGACCTCCAAACTCCTGTACTCAATACTCTGACCAATAAAGGAAAGCATACCAAACGCCACCTTTACTATCCTACCTACCTGCGACTCCACTTTCAAGGAGCTATGAACCTGCACTCCAAGGTCTCTTTGTTCAGTAACACTCCCTAAGATCTTACCATTAAGTGTATAAATCCTGCTAAGATTTGCTTTCCCAAAATGCAGCACCTCACATTTATCTGAATCAAACTCCATCTGCCACTTCTCAGCCTATTGGCCCATCTGGTCCAGATCCTGTTGTAATCTGAGGTAACCCTCTTCGCTGTCCACCACACCTCCAATTTTGGTGTCATCTGCAAACTTACGAACTGTACCGCTTATGCTCGCATCCAAATCATTTATTTAAATGACAAAAAGTAGAGAGTACCCAGCACCGATCCTTGTGGCACTCCACTGGTCACAGACCTCCAGTCTGAAAATTAACTCTCCACCACCACCCTCTGTCTTCTACCTTTAAACAATCAAAGTCATTCCAGTAAATTATAGACTTTGCAAATATTTCATTTTTCTCTTATAATCTTAGCAACATTTCCTCCAAACATTTTGAACTCCCTATTCCTATATTGCATATGTCACAAAGCCTTCTGCAACATGGGATCCATAATAGTTGATTAGGGTGCTGCTCCAAGGATCAATTTTTCTGGGTTGAAGTTCAGCTAACAAGTTTGAGATGAAAATAGAATCTCATAACCAAGCTTTGGACTAGACATTTATTCTGAATTTAGAACTGCGATACATTAATTTTTGAATTTCCAGAAACTAATATGTATAGTAAGATGTTTCCAACTTCCTGACAGAATAGATATGGTTGAATTAACTCAGTCACAGGGCAGTCATGTCTGACAAATAAAAAATAGCTACACTTTCATTGTGCTTGTTGGCCTTTTCCTAGGTTGCTCTGTGTCATTCCCCCTTGGGGCCAAGTTCTGTTTTTGCAAATTTTAACAGAAAAACAAAATTATAAAGCAATGCTTCCGGCAACATAGAGGAAGTGGCTACACTCTGTGGCAGCATTGCTCTCGGTTACTCCTCTTTTTCTGTACCTTTATAGCTGCTCCAAATGTTTTCACTGTAATAACTGACAGACTTTGATATTCTATCACTTTCCTAAATGGTCTCCCAACAGCTGACATTTCCTCCAACAACATTTATGAATCGCATACTCCTACGCTCCTAACAATGCAGGGTCCTCTACAACCTGGGACACAACAGTTGCTCATGGTATTGAAAAAAAAATCTCTAATGATCAATGTTTCAGGGTATAAGCAGAGCTAACAAGTTTAATATGATAAAACCACAGCTGCTTTAAGATTTATGCTGCACAAAATCAGCTACCCTTTGAGTCAAAGGACCCTACAAATAATAGGATCCTGAGATACTTTGTGCTGGCTCAGCTTACAAGTGGCAAGAGGTTTAGGTTTCAGATCTGAATACAAGTTTCAAAGGTCAGAAAAGCAAAGGTCCTATTACGCCAAATAAATTTCAAGAGCAATTAATTTACTAGACACTGTAGTAAATATTTTAGTCTAAAATTACATCTTAAATTCAACTCCTTAATTTTCAGATGATTGTTTCAGAGCTTCCAAAATAAGATGACAATACAATTAATCAGATGTATGCAAAATCTACCTAGTTCAAATAACTGTGCTCAGAATGGAACACAGTTTCTCATTTTGAGGGACACCTACATAATTGCCTTTCTGTTCATGGCAGTGAAGCAAGCAACGACTCTGGTATTGAGCATATAGTATTCCCAGACAGGAGACTGGATATACTGTCTCCTGATTTTTTTCCAGGATAGGCTGATTTTAATAAAGACAAAACACAAACTCTCAATACCTGAAAAGATTCCACTATTATTCATTTTCAACATTACCATTTAGATAAACATTGTTTAAGGGGATTATGCCAATGAAACAAGACACAGCAATGAAAACTACTGATGGTGTGTGTCAGTTATAGTTCATGGAGACTGGCAGGATTTTCTTTTTTCCAAGAAAAAAGATTTGACAAATTAAAAGAGTAATTATACTGCCCAATTATACTGGTTAAATCGACAGAAATAAACTTCAAATGACAGAATCTATCTAGTTTAGCCTAGAGGTGATTAGAAGTAGTAATATTAGAATATAATTCCTGCAGTCATACATGAACTCATTGATGCGTCAGCAAGGCAGATGACCAAGTGACCAATTTTAAATTATCCAATAGGAGTGAAGTTTGTTTGCTTCACTGGCAAAAACAGAAAGGCAACTATGCAGGCATCCCTCAAAATGAGTATAAACCACTAATATAACCATATATAAAATATAGCTAAAAGGGAAGAGGTGGTGTAGTGGTTATGCCACTAGACTACTAATCTAGAATCTCAAGTTATTCTTCTAGGACCAGGATAGATGGTGAAACTTGAATTTAAAATGGCCACGTAGCAGACTGGCAGTGTCCCTACCATGGACAAGGCAGCCCAGTGGAAGTCGCACCTGGTTCAGAGATGTCGAACAGGTTGATTAAAAAAATCTAAAATATAATTAATCTAAAACAAAGTTGAATTTAAATTATGGCATCAGTATTATAGTTCAAATATATATGAATACTAGGCAAATCTAGCCAAGAGACACCTAGTAGGATCAATAGAAAGTGACAGTACAAAAGGTGATCCAATAAAATCCACGGCTAGCATCCTAGAACTTGAATAACATATAGGTATTATTATAATGAAGACAATTAATGTTCAGTTTATCAACTTAATTGGCTTAATGCACTTTATCCTTGTTGCTTTGCCTACAACTATTACAAACTTGAGCAACAATATGAACCATCTTTAAGGGATTTTCCCAACAATATTCAAATTATGGTTTGGAGTTTGTGTATGTATGATATTAAAACATACTGTAATGTTATTAAGCTCAAGATACATTGAAGAGTGTTTAAATGGAGGCTTTCATATCATTTAATTTCGAGAATTTGAATCCAAGGAATTTGATTTAGCCCCTCGGTAATAGAAACCAGTAACTGCCAACAGGTTAATACCGGAGGCCACCAGAAAATTAATCTCAAACATTTGGGTTTAAAAATGCTGAAATTTATGCTATTTACTGTATTGATTTTAGGTGGAAAACATGCAAACTATTCACAATTGGGCGTTTTCTAAAGCAAAGAACTGGCAGATGCATTGCTATGCACAAGCTAAATCACAGCTGTTCAAAGAGTAGCAGACTACAAATACCATTTTCCTCGAGAGGAGAGGTCTTACTGAGCTGTTGTGGTTCAATCAAAACAAAGCAGCAAAAATAATTCACGGTTAGTAATCAAGTAGATTTCAGCACATCTGCTTGATCTTCATGATACTGAAGATTAACTGCAGTAAAGAAAATGGAATGCCAGTTTTGATTGTCAGCATCGTTTGTATATATTTCCACCTTAGTCTAGGTCTCATTTCTACAGTTGCATATAAATTTTCTCATTTGAAAAGAAAGAATAAGCTATACTAGAACCATAGAGATGCCATGTCATATAATACACAATAGATCATCACAATGTTGCTTTATTAACGTAAGATATTCTGGTTTTTCTTTTTGGAAAGTATTACATAATGCTTTCCCCTTATTTACTGAAGAGCGGTTTAGTTTTGATTATATTTCAGTTATCTACTTAGATTAGATTACTTATAGTGTGGAATCAGGCCCTCCGACGAGCATCCCACCCAGACCCATTCCCCTATATTTACCCCTTCAGCTAACACTACGGGCAATTTTAGCATAGCCAATTCACCTAACCTGCACATCTTTGAACTGTGGGAGGAAACCCACACAGACACTGGGAGAACATGCAAACTCCACATAGATAGTTGCCCAAGGCGGGAATTGAACCCAGGTCTCTGGCTGTGAGGCAGCAGTGCTAACCACTGTGCCACCGTGCCGCCCATACTTAAATTGTTATTTCCTGTCTCTTTTGATATTGGAATGTGGGATTGTGATTTGCGTCACTCTCACAAACAGACACTCACTGGTAGTGGGATTGAGGTTTTGACAATAACATCCATAAAATATAAAGAGCAAAATTAGGCCATTCGGCCAATTAATCAAATTAACTTGATTAAATTTCAATACATCCACACTCCAAGTTCAGTCCGTCACAAATAAGGATGACTATCCTTCACTCTCAGAGCGAGTCTGCAGGTGGCTGTACAGCCCGATGTGGCTACTACAGACTTGGTTTCATTCAGGGCAGAAGATGGTTGCAGGAAGGGATGGGTGACATGTTGGTGTGCCAGCACACTCTTTTTGCTGTTTTCTCCTGGCTTCTGCCTTTTCCCAGGAGCAAGTCTCAAGACTTCCTGGATGCTCCTCCTCCACTTTGGATGGTCTTCAGCCAATGATAACCAGGTATCTGTGGGAATGCCGCACTTTACCAGTGAGAACTGGAGGGCATCACTGAAGCACTTCAACTGTCCACCTGGGGATCAGTGCCATTTCAAAGCTGGGAGCACAGCACATGCCTGGGGAGCGTCAGTCATGTGGACGACATGCCCAGCCCTTTGTAGCCAAAGGTGATCAGTGCCTCAATGCTGGGGACGTTGGCCTGATCGACGACCCTGGTGTTGGTGTGTCTTTCTTCCCAAGTGATTCACAGGATCTTGCGCAGGCAGCATTGGTGCTACTGCTACAGTAAATTGAGGAGTCTGCTATAGACAATTCACATCTCAGAACCATACAGAGGGCAGGAACCCCCACAGCTGTGCAAACCATCATTTTATATCGAGTCTGATGTTGTCGTCCTCGAATACCTTTTTCCTTAGGCAACAGACATCTGCACTAGCACACTAGATGCAGTGCTGGATCTCCAAATCAAACCTGCTATAGCCAGCAGGACAATCCCAAGGTATTCGAAGTGGTTAACATCTTCTAAGGCCTACTGTGGACCTTAAAATGTGTTGCTGGAAAAGCGCAGCAGGTCAGGCAGCATCCAAAGAGCAGGAGAATCGACGCTTCTCTCTTTTTCTGAGCCCTTCTTCTCATGCCTGAAACATCTGCGCTTTTCCAGCAACACATTTTCAGCTCTGATCTCCAGCATCTGCAGTCCTCACTTTCTCCTACTGTGGACCTTGATTGCTCCATAATGCCAGGCCAGGTTTGTAGAAGACCTTTGTCTTGCGGATGTTCGAATGAAGATATGCTCTTAAATGCCTCCATAAAAAGGTGCTGATGATGATCTGGAGTACATCCTCTGCACATACAGAAGCATCATCTGTGGACTGCAACTCGATGACAGTGGTTGGGCTGACTTTGGTTTTGGCTTGAAAGTGGTGGAGGTTGAATAATTTCCCACAGGTTCTGTAGGTTAGCTCCACTCAAGTTGGGAGCTTGTCAGCGGTGACATGAAGCACTGCAGTGAAGTAGATCGAGAACAGCGCTGGGCGATGACATAGCACTGTTTGACACTGGTCCAAACAGGGAATGGGTCAGTGGTGGAGCCATTTGTCATTACCATGACAAGTTCAACATCAGCATAGTCAAAGCTACATCTCACTGATACAGAACCAGCAGTGCAATATTACTTCAAACTAGACTAGACTATGCGTTAGAGTGCAACATTACTTCAAAGTAGACTAGACTGCTTTGCTCAAGTGTCAGATCTGGTCTCAAAAATGCAAGCAAGGGCTGCAATTTGAAAATATTTGAAGTTTAACACAGGAAATTACCCTGAGCAGATTCCATAATTGTAAGTACATCCTTTTGCACAGTTCTGCTCTAAGGTTCAAAATTAAAGCTTTGTTTCACAATATTGAACAGCAGAATATGATATAGCTAATTTATGCCCCTACAAAAAACAGTAGTCAAAACTATCAGGTGTTAAATTTTACCAGAAGGTTGTGGATGCACAGAACATACCAATTCACCATTGGCAAGATAAAATATCTTCACGTCAGGACACAGCATCTCAATAGATCGCTGAATGACTACATTTATAACCTATTTTATGCCAAGTTTAGTTACAATCATGAATTGACACAGGTGTATTTAGGTTGCTGCAGTTCAAAGTATTTGAGAAATTTACTAACATTATTATAACATTAATTCCGTTCCTACTAAAGGGTACTTATGAGTCATTTGCTAAATTAGCAACACAGTTTATAGTTACTAACTGTGCCTTAAAATTTTTACAACCATTAATCACTGTCACTGGCCATCATCGCTCAACAAATGCACACAGTGATGTTAAATCTCTGCAGTAATAAGTCTCTACAGTGCCATTACTTCTTCCCTGTAGACAGAGATCAAAACATTTCTTGCATAAGAGGCAGCTGTTCATAATGTAAAGTACTATTCTTATAATTTAAAAAAATTCAGAGCCAGACAGCGTGATTTCTTTTCAGCACTTCAGAAGTTTAAATATACTGCAGTTTACAACTGATTACAAATTGGAAACTTCTCATACTCCATTCGATCACAAAATTAATTAATTTATAAAAATCTTTGGTGGCTAAATCTGTTTATTACACCATATTGACATCAGAAAGACCTGTTGTTCATATAAACCCTGTTGTTAACTTTGACAAGATATCAGGGGAACACAAATCCCCAAGGCTAAAAGCTTAGATGGTATTAGGAGAAGAGAATTCCAAGTAGAAAATCACTCGAGGATACTTCTTACAGTACAAATCCCAAAAGCAAATGTGAATACTGACATTACTAAAGGTTTGGTGGAAGTTTGGCTACATGCAACCAGCTAACGGTAACAGAAGAGAGGATAAACTGGTCTCATTATTTAACATCGAAAAGTAGGCTTTTTTCAGGTTCCTACATTAATATTTTACTAACTGGGCATTCAATTGGAAAGTCCTAGACATCTCCATTTAGAGTAAAAGATAGTTTTCTAGAAAACAAATTTATCAAGTAAAGCAACTCAAATGCACATCTAAGTTGCAATGTTTCAGGAACATTTATATGTAAACCACTATGCATTGTTGTCAGCATTTGGATTTCGTTGTTCATATAACTTTACAACTGAATAAAAATTCAAGCATTTTCAGAATCGTTCCACAAGTTAATTGGTGTACAAAATATTTTCCAAGATTACAAGTTCATTCTGTAATTTAGGACATTTTTCAACAAATTAATGGAAGTTAAATTTTGTTGTTTCACTTTCATATGTTCTCCTACACAGAAATATGAAAAGTCAAACCAAGTTAACAAATGAGAACAGTACTTGTATAAATATACTGTAACACAAAAACACTTTAATCACTGAATAGAAAACAGCCCAATTTGCTCAGTTTAGTGTTTTCATAAACGAACTACAGTCTAATCCTACACTTTTCCTTACACTTTAATATTTCTCCTTTGCCAATAACTGAATTTCCAATTTTAAGAAAAACACAATTTTTCTTCATCTGAGTCATAGAGATGTACTGCACAGAAACAGACCCTTTGGTCCAACTCATTCATACCGATCAGATATCCCAACCTAAATCCAGTCCCACTTGCCAGCACCCAACCCATATCCCTCCAAACGTTTCCTATTCATATATCCATTCCCAATGCTTTTTAAATGTTGCAATTGTACCAGCCTCCACCACTTCCTCTGGCAACCCATTCTATACACGCACCACCTTCTGCTTGAAAACGTTGCCCCTTTAGTCTCTTTTATATTTTTCCCCTCTCAACTTAAACCTATGCCCTCTAGTTCTAGATTTGCCTATCCTAGGGAAATGACTTTGTCTATTTATCCTATTCATGCCCTTTATGATTTTCTAAAACCTTGAAAAGGTCACCCCTCAGCCTTCAACGCTCCAGGACAAACAGCCCCAGCCTATTCAACCTTTCCAGATAGAACAATTGAAAAAGGATTTGAGCTTTCAGTTTTGAGACCAAACTCCACATTCAAATAAGCATTTCTAAAGATTTTAGCTTTTGTAAGAAAATGATTATCTTTAATTGTCTATACAATTTAATCAGCCATAAAGTGAACTTTCAATACATTATTTATCATAATTATTTTACAATATTGAAGACATATACTGCCCTTTTCACAACTGCAGCATCTTATTCCTGAAACATTACAAATTTATATTGTATTTCCCATTAATTTATATTCACTCAATAATAGGATCTCCAAAATTGTAAACAATCTTGATACAAATTGAAGGATTCCTTTAAAACAAAAAACAACTTCATCTGCTTTTGCTACCTCTGTTAATCATTGATTTACTTGCAAAACATCCCCTCTCAGTCAATTAAAAGATTTTTTTTTCTGCTCCCCACTGCTTCACATTTCACTCAATGTATGTTCTTGTGCCACCCAATCCACTAATCTATATTGTCCTCCAGTCATTCACAGTATGGCATACCTCAATTCAGTACCAGCGGTAAATTAGATAATTTCCTCTTAATTCACAAAAAAGGATTTAGCAATTTGGGGCTGAATCGTGTCATTTTGGCTAGGTGTCAAATTTCATCAAGTTTCATGTAGGATTTCTACTGAATGGTAAAAAATCTTGCTGCGTTCTATCATCCTAAACTTGCCTCAGATAATTATCTAACCCCTTCCCATGGCAACACTCTCATCTAATGCTCACCTGATTCTACCACTTGCCACTACTGGGATATCCCAAAATAAAACTTCACTGATGACACTAGCAGCAACTTTAAAAGAACAGTTGTACTTAGATAGGCACGGTCAGTCTGCAGCTGCCCTGCACAGTGACTAACATTTCTTCCAGACATGGCAGAGAAGGGGAAACTAGCACCCCACTGTGTGGACGGGACTAGAGGTCCTGATGAATGGGGTTACAAAGAGGATGGCCAACCCCTTCTTCCAGAGCTAGCAGTGGAGGCCACACCACCAGACTGTGCCATCCAGGGACAAGGTTGACATCTGGGTCAATGTGGTTCAGCCATCTGGAGGAACGTCAAGCATAACGTTTCTTCATTTAGTCAGGGTAAGAGCACTTCTCTCTGCTACCTCAAACTCACTCTCTACTGCACAGATATCCTATGAATATTTGTGCTCTAACACTCTTCATTTTGCATGCAACAACTTATTTTGCTGACATGCAATCCAACCAACACTACCAATCCCCATACCCTCTTTGCTGCCTACTCACTCACTCAGAACAACTATTTTTTTCCTCCACCTGCACTTTCACTAATAGCTATACCATCCATTTCATTTTACACAAACTCTCCCCTGCTCTCATTCCAGGGGAAAAAAAAAGCAGCAATAGCGCAAAGTGGATGGTGTGCTGCTTGATATTCAACATTTTGCCCCAATGACTGTAACCACCTTAAATGGCGAACTGACCACTCCCAATCCTCTGGACTGATACTGGATTATGCCCTTGACTTACTGTACTAGGTTGTCTCCCTCGACATGACTGAGACTGCTGACTATCATGACAGGAAAAAGAAAGCCATGAGGAATGCTTTTACTTTGCACTGTATTTATTAAGGTGAAATACTTATAGTTAGAGATTGACAATGTTGGCATTTGTAAGTGACAAGAATTCAAGAAGGTGAAGTAAAAGAGAATTTTACAAGGTGTATAATAGCCCAATATTGGAACATATTGACTAAAGTGGGACTTCTTACATAAGGATAGAAGTACATGTGGTCTAGCAAAAAGAAAACAAATCAACAGCATCTTATATTTTCACTCATTATCCCCAAGGAATATGAATTGGTTATACAATTTGCTGGACAACAGACATATTTAAAATTTATGGTGCATGACATAAGGATAACATAGCAAAGATAAGTGGGAAAACGGAGGACTGGGAAGCTTTTAAAGAACAACAGAGGATTACTAAGAAGGAAATACGCAGAGAAAAAATGAGGTACAAAGATAAACTGGCCAATAAAATAAAAGGAGGATAGTAAAAGCTTTTTTAGGTATGTGAAAGGCAAAAAAATGGTTAAGACTAAAATTGGACCCTTGAAAGCAGAAGCAGGAGAACATATTACGGGGAACAAAGAAATGGCAGAAGAATTGAATTGGTACTTCAGATCTGTGTTCACTGGAGAAGACACAAGCAATCTCCCGGAGGTAAGTGGCTGAAGGACCTGAACTGAAGGGAATTTATATTTGCCAGGAATTGGTGTTGGAGAGACTGTTAGGTCTGAAGGTTGATAAGTCCCCGGGGCCTGAAGGTCTACATCCCAGGGTACTGAAGGAGGTGGCTCGAGAAATCGTGGATGCGTTGGTGATTATTTTTCCAGAGTTTGATAGATTCGGGATTGGTTCCTGCGGATTGGAGGGTGGCTAATGTTGTACCACTTTTTAAGAAAGGTGGGAGAGAGAAAGCAGGAAATTATAGACTAGTTAGTCTGACCTCAGTAGTGGGAAAGATGCTGGAATCTATTATAAAGGATGAAATGACGACACACCTGGATAGTAGTAACAGGGTAGGTCAGAGTGAGCATTGATTTATGAAGGGGAAATCATCCTTGACTAATCTTCTGGAATTTTTTGAGGATGTAACTCTGAAGATGAACGAGGGAGATCCAGTAGATGTAGTGTACCTGGACTTTCAGAAAGGTTTTGATAAAGTCCCACATAGGAGGTTAGTGAGCAAACTTAGGGTGCATGGTATTGGGGGCAAAGTACTAACTTGGATTGAAAGTTGGTTGGCTGATAGGAAACAAAGAGTAGCAATAAAGGCTCCATTTCGGAATGGCAGGCAGTGACCAGTAGGGTACCGCATGGATCACTACTGGGACCACAGCTTTTTACAATATATATTAATGATATAGAAGATGGTGTTAGTAATAACATTAGCAAATTTGCTGATGATACTAAGCTGAGGTGGCAGGGTGAAATGTGATGAGGATGTTAGGAGATTACAGGGTGACCTGGACAGATTAGGTGAGTAGTCAGATGCATGGTAGATGCAGTTTAATGTGGATACATGTATGGTTATCCACTTTGGTGGCAAGAACAGGAAGGCAGATTACTACCTCAATGGAATCAATTTAGGTAAAGGGGCAGGACAGAGAGATCTGGGTGTTCTTGTACACCAGTCAATGAAGGTAAGCATGCAGGTACAGCAGGCAGTGAAGGCGGCTAATAGCATACTGGCCTTCATAACAAGAGGGATTGAGTATAGAAGCAAAGAGGTTCTTCTGCAGCTGTACAGGGCCCTGGTGAGACCACACCTGGAGTATTTTGTACAGCTCTGGTCTCCAAATTTGAGGAAAGACATTCTGGCTATTGAGGGAGTGCAGCGTAGATTCACAAGGTCAATTCCTGGAATTGTGGGACTACCTTGCGCTGAAAGACTGGAGCGACTGGGCTTGTATATCCTTGAGTTTAGAAGACCGAGAGGGGATCTGATTGAGACATAAGATTATTAAAGGATTGGACACTCTGGAGGCAGAAAACATGTTTCCGCTGATGGGCGAGTGCCGAACCAGAGGACACAGCTTAAAAATATAGGATAGACCATTTAGGTCAGAGATGAGGAAAAACTTCTTCACCCAGAGAGTGGTGGCTATGTGGAATGCTCTGCTCCAGAGGGCAGGGGAGGCCCAGTCTCTGGATTCATTTAAGAAAGAGTTGGATAGAGCTCTCAAGGATAGTGGAATCAAGGGTTATGGAGATAAGGCAGGAACAGGATACTGATTAAGGATGATCAGCCATGATCATATTGAATGGTGGTGCAGGCTCGAAGGGCAGAATGGCCTACTCCTGCACCTATTGTCTATTACAAATTGATGAAACGGAAAATTGCCAAAGATATCAGGGGTGGGGAGAAGAAGAGTTTCTGCTTTGGGTACAATCAGGAAATTACATCCAAATTGCATTACTCAATTTGCATCATGACAAGTGTCAAACCTTTCAAATATCAGTACAATTAAACAACACTTTTTCCATTACAATGTGTTCTTTGATGCATGGCCTGATTAACTGTTAATTAATACAACTGAAAATAGGTTTAATTAGTAAAACTAGGCATTTTTAACAAGAGGGTTGTTCCTACACCAGAGATTAAGCTGCTTTAAAATAAACAAAAATGGATAGTGATAGTCCAGTGGTATTGTCACTGGATTAATAATCCAAAGTCTCAGGTACGTTCTGGGGATCTACATTTGATCACAAGTGGAATTTGAATTTAACTAAAGTCTAACAATGACCATAAATCCATTGTTGATTGGAGTAAAAACCCATCTTGTTCAATAATGTCTTTTAGGAAACGAAACTGTCATCCTTACATGTCTGGCCTACATATTGGTCCAGTCCCAAGTCAACTCAATTGGCTCTCAACTACCTTCTGAAATGGCCTTGCAAGCTACTCTGGGCAATTAGGGCAACTCATCTTGAGCAGGTTGACATAGGAAATTATCTACATAGGGAGTTCATGAGGACTGTTATGCTATAGCGGTGGTGTTCCTGCATCTGGGCTAAAAGGACTGAGTTCAATTCTCACTTGCCTCAGAAGGGTGTCATGACATGTCCAAACTGATTAAAAACAACAACCTGGGGATTCTAGTGACTTTGTAGCATGGTGGTACTAACCCTGTTTCTGACCCAAAAGGTCTGGGTTCCAAGTTCCATCTGTCGTAGAGGGGCATCATACATATCCAAACAGGTTGATTAAAGTATATTCCTAAGATTGTATTTAGAGAGTCAGAGATGTACAGCATGGAAACAGACCCTTCGGTCCAACCTGTCCATGCTGACCGGATATCCCAACCCAATCTAGTCCCACCTGTCAGCACCTGGCCCATATCCCTCCAAACCCTTCCTATTCATAAACCCATCCAAATGCCTCTTAAATGTTGCAATTGTACCAGCCTCCATCACATCCTCTGGCAGCTCATTCCATACACATACCACCTTCTGCTTGAAAAAGTTGCCACTTAGTTCTATTTAGGTTCCTATCTCCTAAATTTCCTCTAAGTTTCACAAAATTCCTACAGTGCAGATAGAGGTCACTTGGCCCATCAATTCTGCACTGATCCTCCAAAGACCACTTCCTACCACCCTATCGCAATTACCTCACGTTAACCACAGCTAATTCACCAGTCTGCACATTCATGGACTCTATGCAGCAATGTTAGCATGGTCAATTTGCTTAACCTATATATCTTTGGACTGTGGGAGGAAACTGGAACATCTGATGTAAACCACACAAACACAGGGAGAATATGCAAACTCCATACAGTGATGATAAAATGGCTTTAAGAGGTTATTTTGCCCTGGATCCTTTTTTTTTAAAAAGGAAGGGTTGAAGGCAGAGATACCAAGCAGTCTAGCAGGACAACAAGAATAAACAGCTTGTGGAGCCTTGAGTTTTTTTTAAAGTTGGAACAATAGAAGCAGCCTGAATGAGTGTGACCAAGCTCTCATAGAATCAGGATTTTGTTTTCTTCATTAGCAGTTGTTGGTGAGGTCTCAGTCGGCTTGGAAGCTTTTGTGAATCCCTCCTACCTACTCCACACAAACTCTCTCTGTCTTTCTCTCTCCCACACACACACACACTCTTGAGTTTTCAGACAATTGTTTTCTGAATTTGCCTTTTGCCAAGGATATTTATGGCATGTTACTATCTTGAAACAGTTACTAAAAGTTACTAGTAGTAAAATAATCTATTGTTCTGTTAAGTTTTCCAGTAGAGTTGCTAATCCAAGTTCCTCTTTCTTTTGAAGTATTTTAACTATAGTCTATGAATAAATTATGTTTTGCCTAATGTTGAGTAGTTTGACCAATTGAATTGCATCTGGAACACAGCACTTTACATGTACATTTTAAAGTAAGAAAAAGTTAGGATTGAGGCTACCTTCTTAATATAGTTTGAGGGAGTCTGGTCTGGTCCATAGCAACAGACAGACAACTAAGGCTGGAATCGAACTCGGGTCTCTGGTGCTGTGAGGCAGCAATGCTAACTACTGTCCCACCCCCAATGGACAGTTTTGTTTTTGTTTGGTTTGATTAAATTTGTTTCTTATTTTGCAAAGAGCATTTACATGTGTGCATAAAAGAAAATCCAGTCATCTTAGGTTGGAATTGTTTACAGTAGAGATGCAAGCTTTGTGGCAGGCAATAAATAGGCTCCACCAAATAGTCTAATCAGTGTACACTTCAAAATTGACTTGGAGATCCTCTTTGCTCCCTATTCAAAGCTCAGCGTTACAGTACAAAAGCAAGTTATGAAGTACATTAATGAGACATTATAGTGACTGCAACTGGAGTAGTCTGTTCAATTCTTACACTGGACTTTAGGAAGGATGGGGCCTTAAAGAGGGTGTAGAAAATATTTAATAAAATGGTTCCAAGGATGACAGACTTGACTTCTATGACATTGATATAAAAAGATGTATTTTGTTCTCCTTCAGGCAGTGAAGGTTCAGAGATTTGATAGAGGTATTCAAATTCATAAGAGGTGCAGATGAAGTAAATGGAAAGAAAATGTTGATAGAAGAGTTAAAGTGCAGGGAACACAAATTTAAGGTGACTGGTAAAAGAGCCAAATGCGATAGGAACGAAATCCGTTTTTTAAAAATTAAATAAAAAGACACAGCAAGTGGTTATGCCCTGAATTGCACCACCAAAAAAGTGAATAAAGGCAGGTTCAATTATGGTTTTCCAGAATTGTGTAGAAAAGGCATACAAGGAAAGAAACAAATGTAGAGCTGGTGTAGGTGACTCTGCCCCGCCAGTTAGTGACAGCATAGTTGATCTCACTGCTGATTATGCCTGACAACCTCCCCCTCCCTTGCTTTTCAAGATGCTATCTACCTCAGCCTTAAAAATTCCCTGCAGGAAAAACTAGGTCCAAACACCTCCTTCTGTTATGCAACTGTTCTATGGTTCGTTTTTATTGTGTCTGTACCTAAGAAAATGTATCCAATTAGAAGGGCCTTCCAAAACCAAAGCGATTAGCAGAATCAAGTAATTTTCATTGGGTGTGGGCAGGACTTGATTATGCAAACAGGATCTGGGACTACCATAAATGATTGTGAAAAACAAACTCTAGCTGCATATGTAACTGACAAATTTAAAAAGTTTTCCAATCTTTAGCATGGGTTCAGCTAACTCCACCATATTTCATTGGTATTACCAGTACAGTACTGTATTAAAATGTCAGGAATGGATAATCATGATCTGGGTAGAGTGGTGCTGGTGCAATGGAAGCACACTGTGCTTGCAGCAGTAAAGGATGTCCGACAGGTCAGAAAATTTCTTCAATTTGGTTACAAAACTGATTCAACATCTTGATGTTTCAGATACAGTTCAAGGTTGGAAACATATTTTTAATGGAATGGTGTACTGCATTGGTGGGTTTCACCATAATACAATTGCTCTTTGAAATCTTGTTCAAGATAATTTACTTCATATGAGCTTTTACATGAGTGGACCGAAGACCTTGCAACTACAGACTACTGAAATCAGGAAATCAAATCATATAAATTCCACAAGAAAGTGCGGTTAATACAACAGTTCAAAAGACAACAAACACCCAAGAATTAAGATACCCCACCCCCATCTTCCTCTTCAGACAGCAAGAGGCTGCAAGCACAAAAGGAACCAAGACAAAGGAGGACCCCCGTGCCGAATACGCTGACTGGTCCCGACACGTCACATTCCCAAACAATAAGCTTTTTTTTAAAGTTTACATTCATAGGAAGAGTGCCTTGCCCTGCCCAACATCAAGAGCCAAAGTTAATTGTTTGTGGAAAGATTTAACAATTGTTTTAATAAAAACGGATTCAAAGCCAGAACAAAAAAGATAACACATGCAATGGAACTGCATAAACCATTCTATTTGACCTTAATATATTTGACAGTGACAAGTCGAGTACAAATGTTGCAAATCCTAAATTTACAGAAACCTGGTAGAAGTTTAGAGTGGTATTAGGCACATCACCACAGAACGTGGAAAATGAAGATGAAAATATTTCTTTAGTAGAAACTATTCCAACACATGAATAACATTTGTTTTAAGCAAAACTCAATGTCGTTCTATTTAGTAAGTAATTTATACTCAGAAGAACCTACCTTAAGGATGCTTCATTGAAGCTGCACAATTAATACCACAATGCAAAATGGCGTCTGTTTAAACACATCACAACAAAAGTACCAGAATGAATAGGATAAACGCTTAAAATGCAAAGCTAAACTCGTGGTAGCTCACCTTGTTTTTCAGAAAAAGACACGTTTAAATGCACAAGAAAAGCACACAAGAATCCTGTAAATCACGTTTCACTCATACAGTGTGTATATCGTACATACGCTCCAAACTCATGGCAAGTATCAGTTCTATTGTGGGTGGATCAGTGTATGTAAAACGAGGAGCTAGTGACTCAAACGCACCAATCACATTAACCTAACTCACCTTGTACCCAATCATTGACCAAAAAGATAAAACACTGTGCAATATGCCAAAGCAACA
Organism: Hemiscyllium ocellatum; assembly: GCF_020745735.1. Lineage (NCBI taxonomy): Eukaryota > Metazoa > Chordata > Chondrichthyes > Orectolobiformes > Hemiscylliidae > Hemiscyllium > Hemiscyllium ocellatum. Next base: position 45,934,471 of record NC_083430.1, read on the forward strand.
GTAAGCAGTGTACTCTGAACAGTCTGGTTCAGAGTATGTCAACCGCTCAGAAACGTAACACAGTAAAAATCCAGCACCTCCTACACCAGGTGTCACTGCTCGAGTTTCACTACGTCTACCAGGATGCATTGAAAAATAGTTATCTTAATGTTAGAATAGCTCCTTCGGTTTGTTCTTTAAAAAGTAACCTCCATGCAGGTAATATTACAGTTTTAGAACAAGAAATTATGTAATTTATTTTGTAAATATACAAGATATTTCAAGGTTATTGGCAAACAGTTTCCTATTTTTGCTCTTTTATTTCACTCTTATTTCTTCCAATCTGAAGACAGCAGCACCAGAAAATGGTACAACCAAATGCAAGTCTCTAGTATCTCGGAAAAATGCCGATTATTTGTGCCTGAGGCTAGCGAACGAGCGTCAATAGAGGTGATCATTTCAATATCCTTATTCACCTTCTACAAAACCACATTTTTAAAATCAAACAAACGTAGGCAACTAAACAAAATAATGTGCTGTGATTTTGAGGATTAGCTCACAGTCAACCTTAAAATAAAGTGCACAGATATATAGGTCAGGTTAGTTCCTTATCTGTATTAAAATATCTATACTTAAGGAGATATCAGAATTTGATATTTAATGCAACCTTGTTTCCATATCAGCTCCAACGCAGAACAATGAAAAAAAAATTAGTATGAGTCTACGGAGGGCTTTACAAATGGTTCTCAGCCAGGGAAACATTTTTAAACATCAATTTGAGTATATGGAGTTGACCAGTGGGAGGGGCAGGACAATAGAACAAAAATTGAACATCTGTGTGTATTGCAGCAAGGGCTGAAGAGAAAAAAAAATCCAAGACATCTTAGAAGTCCAAACAGTTACCATAGCGATAAGAATCACAGCAGAACTAAGATGGCAATTAATCCCCAATCTTTATAACTCATGTGAGGATATAATTTGTAACAACAGATTTATCGTCAAAACGGGAGAAAGTGGCATTACATTTTGATTATATATTCAAACATCGACATACACCAATGAATAAATCTTTGTTTATTCCCTGGATTTTATATTCAGCTGATAATAGAAAGGATAGCAACAGGGTTGTTATAATTCTTAGCAGCCTCGAGGACAAAGGAAGGGTTAAAAAGTCAGTCCAAACTGCTGGTCCTAGTCTAGTGGTCAGAACATGTGTAAATGTTGTTAGATGGGAACAGGTTCTGGCTCAGATGTGAATCCCGAGTAGTCAAATAAATTTATCAACTGTCACAAATAAAGGCGTGTATATTTCTACCAGAGGACAATCTGTACCCCTGGAGATGCATTCCAGTGAAATTCAGTGCATTCAAGAGGAGAGAACAGGCAAAAAAAAGACAAGGCAGAGAAAGAAATTAGGAAAATTCAATACTGGAATCAGAAATCAGAAACAGAGTTAAGTGTTTCAAGCAAATAAGACAATTTGGAAGATTTTTTTTCAGATTTCCAGCATCCAGGGTATTTTTCTTTTGTTTTAGAGAAAAATCTTACATTTTGTATAATAATCTAAATTGCTCAGACTTCTACAGTACTGTTGCCATCATTCGCATTTAAAAATTCAGCTATCAGGATTCAAACTATAAGCAGAGGCAATTCAGTGGTTAGCACTGCTAATTCAAAACACCAGGGACCCAGGTTCAATTCCAGACCGGGGTGATTGTCTGTTTGGAGTTTCCACATTCTCTCCGTGTCTGCATGGATTCCTTCTGGGTGCCCTGGTTTCCTTCCACAATCCAAAGATATGCAGGTTAAGTGGACTGACCATGTTAAATTGCTCATAGTGTCCCTGGATGTACAGGCTAGGTAGATTAGCCATGGGCAATAGGAAGTGGGTTTAGGTGTTGGTGCAGATTTCATGGGCCAACTGGCCTGCTTCTACATTGGAGGGATTCTATATTCCTATAAGGTTGAGACATGCCACTGCTTTCACAATTCCACTATTGCATGGCTGATAATGAATTTTTCATCTACATTGTTTAATTACTTTTTATTTAACTGGCTTTGAAGTACATTGTAAATTGTATATTGAAATTAACAGTTTATACAAAAACTAAGTTAAAATCTTGGCACCAAAAACCAACTTTGCATTCAAGGGAAACTAATATCGCAAATATGTAAATATTTAGTTTCTCAGGGGATCCCTAAGATATATTGTTTTATAAAATGTAAGTCCTAATATTGATTCTGTCCTGATATTAAAATTTGGAGTTCATTAAGTGGGTTATTGTTGAAAGAAATCTGATTTTAAAATTCTAAAATACGTATTAATTGGAAAATAGGATGACTGCATAAGTAAACCTAAATACATCCAATATTACGTAGCGGTGCCATGTTTGAGGCTCAAAATACATAATCTGCAATAATAAGACATTATTTTAATTGTTGACATCCAAGCAATAAGCCCAAGTAATTCGTACAATATATTTCTTTTACAAGCAATCAAATCAAATGGCATTCATATTGATCTTCAAGAATCTAAAGCGCTTGTCAAATACTTTACCCCAAAAAATGGGAGTCAGTTAGCTTAATTGGTGGATGACTAATTTACAATGTAGAGTGACGCCAACAGTGTGGATTCACTTCCTGCAGAAGCTAGGTTACTATGAAGGACTCTCCTTCTCAGCCTTTCCCTTCACCTGAAGCATGGTGACTCTAAAGGTAGAATCGCCACCAATTGTCTGTCTAATGAGAGGGCAGCCCTATGGTCTGGTACCTATGGCAACTTTACTTTTATCCTAAAACCAGAATAAACCACAATTATTCAGACATATATTACATATATTACAGTCTGACACAAACTTAAAAGACAAAATCTGTCTTTGCTTATTTCTCCCATGTAACTGGTTTTCTTCCATAGAATCTAATGAAACATTTGGTAGGGTGGGGTTAAGCACAGCCATCTACTGTGTACAAGGAACATTGCAGTGAATGCATAATTTATATTCTTAGTGATTTGGTCAAGAATTCAAATAACAAGCAAGAGAATTTTTTCTCTTTTGGGGAGCAACTTAAAAGTTTGGTCTTCTACTACACCTTCATAAAAACAATTAGTTTCAGACTCCTTCCCCTCTGCAACACACAAAAACAGAAATTGCTGGAGAAAACCTGAAGGCCTCTCAGCATCCGTGAAGAGAAAACAGAGCCAATGCCTCAAATCCAGTGACCTTCTTAGCAAAATTGATCTTTTCCCCTGACTACATTATAAATCTGTGTGAAATGAAATGCAGATTTTTAATTTAAAATGAATATTCAACAGCCTACAACTGGTAGAAATATTACACTATGCTACTGCAACATTTCTTTATAATTTGTCATGGAGATGATAACTGTTGTTTACAGTATGGAAAATTGCAAAATGGAGAGACACAAATGTACAGGATGCATGATCATGACACTCAAGTGTTAATGAACTAGTCTGTCATAAATTCTACATATAGTGTCAGCCTTGCCTTAATTGGCGGCATTTTCATCTCCGAGACATTCTAATTCTGGAGACATATTTGTATCATCGATTGTCACAGTTGAGGTACTGGAAGACTGGAGGTTGGCAAACATGGTGCCACTGTTCAAGAAGGGCAGTAAAGACACGCCAGGGAAATATAGACCGGTGAGCCTGACCTCGATGGTGGGCAAGTTGTTGGAGGGAATCCTGAGGGACAGGATGTACATGTATTTGGAAAGGCAAGGACTGATTCGGGATAGTCAACATGGCTTTGTGCATGGGAAATCATGTCTCACAAACTTGATTGACTTTTTTTGAAAAAGTAACAAAGAGGATTGATGAGGGCAGAGCAGTAGATGTGATCTATATGGACTTCAGTAAGGCGTTCAACAAGGTTCCCCATGGGAGACTAATTAGCAAGGTTAGATCTCATGGAATACAGGGAGAACTAGCCATTTAGATACAGAACTGGCTCAAAGGTAGAAGACAGAGGGTTGTTTTTCAGACTGGAGGCCTGTGACCAGTGGAGTGTCACAAGGATCAGTGCTGGGTACTCTACTTTTTGTCATTTACATAAATGATTTGGATGCGAGCATAAGAGGTACAGTTACTAAGTTTGCAGATGACACCAAAATTGGAGGTGTAGTGGACAGCGAAGAGGGTTACCTCAGATCACAACAGGATCTGGACCAGATAGGCCAATGGGCTGAGAAGTGGCAGTTGGAGTTTAATTCAGATAAATGCAAGGTGCTCCATTTTGGGAAAGCAAATCTTAGCAGGACTTATACACTTAATGGTAAGGTCCTAGGGAATGTTGCTGAACAAAGAGACCTTGGAGTGCAGGTTCATGGCTCCTTGAAAATAGAGTTGCAGGTAGATAGGATAGTGAAGGCAGCATCTGGTATGCTTTCCTTTCTTGGTCAAAGTATTGAGTACAGGAGTTGGGAGGTCATGTTGTGGCTGTACAGGACATTGGTTAGGCCACTGTCAGAATATTGCATGCAATTCTGGTCTCTTTCCTATCGGAAAGATGTTGTGAATCTTGAAAGGGTACAGAAAAGATTTACAAGGATGTTGCCAGGTTTGGAGGATCTGAGCTACAGGGAGAGGCTGAATAGGCTGGGGCTGTTTTCCCTGAAGCGTTGGAGGCTGAGGGGTGACCTTAGAGGTTTACAAAATTATGTGGGGCATGGATAGGATAAATAGACAAAGTTTTTTCCCTGGGGTGGGGGAGTCCAGAACTAGAGGGCATAGGTTTAGGGTGAGAGGGGAGAGATATAAAAGAGACCGAATGGGCAACTTTTTCACACAGTGGGTGGTACATGTATGGAATGAACTGCCAGAGGATGTGGTGGAGGCTGGTACAATTGCAATATTTAAGTGGCATTTGGATGGGTATATGAATAGGAAAGGTTTGGAGGGATATGGGCCGGGTGCTGGCAGGTGGGACTAGATAGGGTTGGGATATCTGGTCGGCATGGACGGGTTGGACCGAAGGGTATGTTTCTATGCTGTACATTTCTATGACTTTATGATTTGGCATACAATCCAGGTGTAGTACCTTAATGCAGTACTGAGGCAGCACTGCATTCTATTGAAGGTTATATCTGTTCTCTCACATGGGCCTTAAATTTTAAAGGGCACTATCTGAAGATTGGTTGGGAATTGTCCCAGTGCCAAACATTGCTATGGCCAAATTCACTGCTTTACACTAAATGACCATAGAGTGTAAGAACCGCTACTTTGGGACATACAAAAGTTATGATAGTTGCAAAAAGAATGTAAGGATGACATTTCAAGGGCTAGCAGCAACTGACAGGTCATGGCATGTGACCAACTCTGAGGGAAAGGGTGCAGTCAGACAGAGTGATATTGATCGGAGCATCAATTGTAAGGGGGGGCAAACAGAAGATTCTGTGGCCACAGAAAAGACACTAGGATGTTGTGTTGTCTCCCAAGTATCAGGATCAAGGAGGTCTCTGAGTGGTTGCAGAACATTGTGAAAGAGGAAGTTGAACATCCAGAGGTCATTGTGCACATCAATACAATGACATAGGTAGACAAAGGGATAGGGTCCTGTGAAATGACTATAGGGAGGTAGGTAATAAATTAAAAAGCAAGACCTCAAGGGTAGTGATCTGTGAAATGGTCCCAGTGCCATGTGCCAGTGAGGATAGAAATAGAAAGATAGGCCAGATGAATCTGTGGCTGAAGAACTGGTGTAGGGGGCAGGGTTTTCAGGTCTTGGGTCATTAGACTCTCTTCTAGGGTAGAGATGACCTACACAAGAGGGATGGGTTGCATTTGAACCAGAAAGGGACCAATATCCTTTGGGGAGATTTGCTAGTGTTGCCCGGGAGTGTTTGAACTAGTTTGGCAGAGGAGTGGGTCTCTGAATAAGACAGGGACCATAGAGAAGTCAGGGAAAACTACATCAGCCATCAAAAGCAATTTTACTATTCAGGATAACCAAGGACACAGCAAAGGGAAGGAAAAGATTTTGGGTTTAAAATGAATTTATTTCAATGCACGAGGCCTGACTGGTAAGGCAAATGAGTGCAGAGCATGGATTGGCTCTGGGACTGGGATGTTCTAGCCATAACAGAAATATGGCTGAGAGAAGGGCAGGACTAGCAGCTCAATGTTCCAGGATACAGAAGCTACAGGCATGATAGAAGAACAAGCAAGCAAGGAGGAGTTGCCCTTTTTATAAAGGGAGAACATAACAACAGTACTTAGACAGGATATTCTTAAGGGGTCATCAAATAGGCCATATGGTTAGAACTTAGAAACAAGGAGGGAATAGTCACTTTGTCTGGACTGTATTATAGACCCCCCCAAATAGACAGTGGGTACTAGAGGAGCAGATGTGTAGAGAGATTGCAGATACCAGTAGGAATAATAATGATATTGGTTGGATTGACTGGGCCACCTAGTGTGTAAAAGGCCCGATGGGGTGGAATTTGTCAAATGTGTCCAAGAAAGTTTCCTAAATAAATATGTTGAGGGCCCTACTCGGTAGGGTGCAACACTGGACCTCTTTTCAGGAAACAAGGTCGTGAAAGTGACTGAAGTGTCAGTCGGAGAGCAGTTTGGGTTCAGTGGCCATGTGTCTCTGAGTTTTAATACAGTTATGAATAACGATAAGACAAGTTCACAGGTTAAAGTGCTAAACTGGAGCAGGGCCAATTTTGGGGCCATTAGACAGGATCCACTAGAGGTTGTTTGGGTGAGTCTGTTTGAAGGAAAGGGAATGATTGGCAAATGGGAAGCTTTTAAAAATGTGGTATCAGAGTCCAGGGACAGGATGTCTCTGTTATGGTGAAAGAAAAGCTGGCAGATTTAGGGATCCCTGGTTGATGAGGGATATTGAGGCTCTGATCAGGAAAAAGGAGACATACCTTGGGTTTAAGCTATCGGGCTCAAGTGAATCCCTAAATGACTATAAAATGTGATGGAGCGCACTTAAGAGGGAAATCAGAAGAGCAGAAAGAGATCTGAGATGGATCTGGCAGATAAGGTTAAAGATAATCCAAAGAGGTTTTATAGCTATATTAACACTAAAAAGGTGGCTAGGGAGAGAATAGATCCCCTTAAAGATCAGTATGGCATCCGTACAGAGTCACAGAGATGTACAGCACAAAAACACACCCTTCAGTCCAACTCATCCATGCCAAGCAGATATCCCAACTCAATCTAGTCCCACCTGCCAGCATCTGGCCCATATCTCTCCAAACCCTTCCTATTCATATACCCATCCAGATGCCTTTTAAAATGTTACAATTGTACTAGCCTCCGCCACTTCCTCTGGCAGCTCATTCCATACACGTACCACCCTCTGTGTGAAAATGTTGCCCCTTACGTCTCTTTTATATCTTTTCCCTCTCACCTAAATCTATGCCCTCTAGTTCTGGACTCCCCCACCCCAGCAAAAAGAGTTTCTCTATTTATCCTATCCATGCCCCTCATGATTTTTTTAAACCTCCATAACTTAACTTCTCAGCCTCCAACACTCCAGGAAAAACAGCCCCAGACTATTCAATCTCTCCCAATAGCTCAAATCCTCCAACCCTGGCAACATACTTGTAAATCTTTTCTGAACCCTTTCAAGTTTCATAACATCCTTCCGATAGGAAGGAGACCAGAAATGCACGCAATATTCCAAAAGTGGCCTAACCCATGTCCTGTACAGCTGCAACATGACCTCCCAACTCCTGTACTCAATACTCTGACCAATAAAGGAAATTATACCAAACGCCTTCTTCACTATCCTATCTGCCTGCAACTCTACTTTCAAGGAGCTATAAACCTGCACTCCAAGGTCTCTTTGTTCAGCAACACTCCTAGGACCTTACCATTAAGGTGTATAAGTCCTGCTAAGATTTGCTTTCCCAAAATACATATGCAGAGACACAGGAGACAGGGGAGATTTTTCATAAATATTTCTCCTCAGTGTTTACTGAGAAGAGAATCATAAATGCTAAGAAAATAAGGGAAACAAATGAGGATGTTTTGGATCACATTCTTATTACCAGTGGGAAGGTGTTTAGAGCCTTAAAGCGCATTAGCAGGATAAATGCCATTGGCCTGATCAAGTCCATCCTCTGACTTTGTGGAAGCTAGGGAAGAAATTGCAGAGGTGCAAATGTGTTGCTGGTCAAAGCACAGCAGGCCAGGCAGCATCTCAGGAATAGAGAATTCGACGTTTCGAGCATAAGCCCTTCCGAAACGTCGAATTCTCTATTTCGGAGATGCTGCCTGGCCTGCTGTGCTTTGACCAGCAACACATTTGCAGCTGTGATCTCCAGCATCTGCAGACCTCATTTTTTACTCGAAAAAATTGCAGAGGCCCTTGCAGAGATTTTTGCTTCATCTTTAGCCACTGGTGAAGTTCTGGAAGACTGGAGATTGGCTAATGCAGAGCTGAAAATGTGTTGCTGGTTAAAGCACAGCAGGTCAGGCAGCATCCAAGGAACAGGAAATTCGACGTTTCGGGCCAGGGCCCTTCATCAGGAAGGGCTCTGGCCCAAAACGTCGAATTTCCTGTTCCTTGGATGCTGCCTGACCTGCTATGCTTTAACCAGCAACACATTTTCAGCTCTGATCTCCAGCATCTGCAGACCTTACTTTTTACTCAATTAGCTAATGCAGTCTACACTCTGGAGGACTTAGTGTTGAGTTCTCGAATTTCAAATATCCTTCCCATCCATCCCACAGCTCCCTTTCCAGCCCCACCCCCTCCTTCCATTCACCGACCGATCCTTCCTTCCAGTTACCAATCAGATTCATCCTTCTGGGGTCATACCCACTACCTGTGTTCACCTATCACTACCTCACCATTCTGCTACTCTCCCCATCCCACCCCTTCTTTATCTGCAGCTCCCCCTATCGCCACATCTAATACTGAAGAAGAGTTATACCCAAAACATTCATTTCTCCACCTCCTGATGCTGCTTAGCTTGCTGCATTCTTCCAGCCTCCTGTTTGTCTACTTTGGATTCCAACATCTGAAGTTTTGTTGTTTAATGTTTTTCTACTGTTTAAGAAAGGTAGCAGAGACAAGCCAGGGAACTACAGGCCAGTGAACCTGACATCAGTGATAGGCAAGTTGTTGGAAAATCAACCAACATTTGATCGGATTAGGAATAGTCAGTATGGATATGTGCATGGGAAGTCATAGTTGATAAAATGTGGCACTGGAAAAGGCCCAACAGGTCAGACAGCATCTGAGGTGCAAGAGAGTCGACATTTTGGGCATAACCCTTCATGTCTGACAAATCTTTTGAGATTTTCAAAGAGGTAACCAAGAGCACGGACGAGGGTAGGGCAGTGGATGTTGTCTATCTGGACTTTAGCAAGGCCTTTGATGAGGTCCCACACAGCAGGCTAGTAATGAAGGTCAGATGCGATCCAGGGAAACCTGGCTAATTGAATTCAAAATTAGCTCAAATGGTAGGAAGCAGTGGGTGATGGTTGATGGTTGCTTCTTGCACTGGAGGCCTGCGACTAGTGGTGTGCCACAGAGGTCAGTGCTGGGACCTTTGTTATTTACATAAATGATCTGGGTGTGAATGTACAAGACTTGAGTAGTAAGTTTGCAGATGGTACAAAATCAAGAGGGATCATTGATATTGAGGAAAGTTTAAAAAAATTACAGAGGGATCTTGACCAGATGGCAAAGTGGGCAGAAGATTGGCAAATACAATTCAGATTAGATAAATATGAAGTCTTGCACTTTAGAAAGTCAAACCAAGGTAGGACTTATACAGTAAATGGTAAGATCCTGAGGGGTGTTGTGGAACAGAGGGACCTAGGAGTACAAGTACACAGTTCATTGAAAGTGGTTTCACAGATAGGCAGGGTTGCCAAAAAGGCATTGAGTATCAGAGTCGGGACATTATTGTTACAGTTGTATAAGTCATTGGTGAGGCTGCACTTGGAACATTTTGTAGAGTTTCGTCACCCTCTTACAGGAAAGACATAATTAAATTGGAAAGAGAGCAAAGAAGGTTAATGAGGATCTTACCAGGACTAGTAGGGAGAGGTTGACCAGGATAGGTCTTTATTCCTTGCAAGTAGGAGAATGAGAGGTGACTTTATTAAGGTGTATAAAATCATGAGGAACATTGATAGGATGAATGCATATAGTCTTTTTTCCAGGGATAGGGAATTGAAAACTAGATGGCATAGGTCTAAGGTGAGAGGGGAAAGATTTAAGAAAGACTAGAGGGGGCAACTTCTTCACGCAGAGAGTGGTGCATATATGGAATGGGCTACCAGAGAAAGTGGTTGAGACAGATACAATGCCAACATTCAAAAAACATTTGGATAGGTATATGGATGGGTAGGGTTTAGTGGGATATGAACTAAATGCGGGCAATTGGAACCTGCTGAGTGGGTACCATGGTCAGCATGGACCGGTTTGGGCCAAAGGACCTATTTCCATGCTGTATTACTCCATAACTCTAAGTTCTTTCTTACTTTAAATTAATGGCTAACTGATTTACCCAAGTCACAAACACATCAAAGAAAGAATGATGTGTTCAGGATAATGAAGTTCTGTGCATGTGATTCAGTAGGCATTGTAAAAACTGAAATTTCTATGGCAGATAGACAGATTGTCTTTTTCATAATTTGAATAGCATGCATGGAAAGCCTGAAAGAACAGTTGAGCTGAATTAATCAAAAAGTAATGTCAGACAAGCAGGCTACTGTGTTCTGGATGGTGTCATACTTCTTTAATATTGCTAGAGTTGTGTAATCCAGCTATTTGGAAAATATTCCTTTATTCTTGGGCCTTGTAGGTGATGAGCAGACTTTAGGAGTCAAGAATGGAGTTACACACATCAGAATTTCCAGTCTCTGGCCTGCTTTTGTAGCCAGTATTCATACAGCATGTCCAGTTTCAGTTCCTGGCCAATTTTGTAATTGTGAGATTACTTAGCTGCTTCTATTGTTTGGCATACAAGTAGTGGTGTTGTAACTTCACCAGATTGGTACCTAACTTTTAGGTCTGCCTGCTGTTGTTCCTACATACCCTTCTGCACTTTGCATTGAATTCAGGTTGATCCCTTGGCTTAATGGTAATTGTAGAGTTACGAAATACTGGGTCATAAAGGTTGAAGATTGTGGCTGATTACAATTCTGCTGATCCTGATGGTCCATAACACCTGTGGATGCTTGGAGTTGAGCTGTAAAATCTATTCTGAGTTGTCATATCTGTGATTTTGGCTCTAAGGAACAAGTTCCTATTCAAAGAATATGTTAGGTTGTTACTTAATTAATCTGGATTACACTGCTTTCCCAGTTATGGTACATGTTGGTAATGTAGACTTGTTGGATCAATAGGGCTGAGTTTGTTATTATCATCTTTGTGTACAAGTTGATGAGTAGTAGTCCCACTGATTTTATTCCTTTTTGAAGTTTCTATTGCAGTTTGAGAGGCTTGCTAGCCCATTTCATAGGCTGGTAAGAGTCAGCTACATTGCCATCCTACCTGGTCTAGCTAACATGCTCCTTCAGAATCACAGCAAATTCCTTCCCTAAAGGGTATTAGTGAACCAGGTGGATTTTTATGACAATCCATAATTGTTTCAAGGAGATTATTACTTTAATAAAAATCTGGAATTGAAAGCTAGTTAATCAATTGAATTTCTTGAATTCACTCAGCTGCTATGGTAAAATCTGAATGAAGGTAATTCTAGCCTGGGCCTTTAATTATTGGTCCAATGATATTACCGCTACACCTGAGCAGATTATATGTAGGTAGTGAGATAGAGGTAAATTGATGGAGAAGATGGAATGGTGAACAATAATGAGTTATACAAATACCTTTAATATTAAAAATGACTAAGGTGCTTCACCGGAGTATAATGATGATAAAATTTGCAGTGACCTAAAGAGAAAGTTCAGTGGTGGACAGTTGTTGACCCACCGAAAGTAAGATAACTGCAAGACAATACATGTCAATTGGATGGATGAATATTATTCTGTTGTAAACAAGAAGACTAAGTCATGGAGGAAAAAAAATACAAAGTGGAGATGACTCCAATGGCCCTTTGACATGATGGAAGAAGGCAGGTAATCATAAGAGTTGCACATCAGCCTGTGCACACATTTGAACCTGACCAAGAATTTTCTGGTTATACTTGTAAAATATGTACAGGAAGACATGGAGTTATTTTAGTACATTGGGAAATCTACATAGGAGATTGTATAAGTTAAGATATAAGCCTCACATAGTATTTAAACATTACATAAAACTGATCAAAAATGTACAAGGAGGGATAACTGGATCTGGTATTAAGTTTTTAAAAGAAGTAAATAATAGATGTTGCTAAACTGTGGTGAAGGTAAAAACCAGGCTTTTGATAGCAAACAGCTTTAAATAAGATGGAATCATCTTATTTAAGAAGATTCCAAAGTAGAATGTTATGAGACAATGACCTCAGGGAAGTGGACTAGATAGCATGATCAAAGAGATTTTAAAAAAGGGAGTAAAATGGATCACATTCAGAAATACTATTTGTGGAGTCCAGACCAAGTATAGGAGATAAAAGATCTGAGGAAATAATACTGGAATCACAGGTCCCTTGATGTATAAATATTTGTCCCCTAATGTATAAAGTTTTAAACAGCATAGTACCACGATTGGATAAAGGAGATTAAGAAAGTTGTTAATGTATGTTTGGGGCTGGGCTAGGATGGGGCTGCAGGTGTTGCAACTTTATGGTGCAGTACATTACATACTAATCTTTCATTTGGAAAACCAGGTCAGCTCGTGAAACAGAAGTCTGCACATAGTAAAGGGTTCTCAGCAACCCACATCTGGCCAATCTAAACATGGTTGATGTTGGGCTTGGACTTGCAGCATGGACTTATTAAATTACAAAATGGTAGAAACTGATCGATGCAAGAAATGAAACATCTCACACTGTGCAGTTGTAGGGTTTTTTCCCCTAAAATTAAAGTGGAATGAATGGCTCTCCACTCATGAATGTTTACTTATGAGCATTTGATGCATGGTTGCCTTATCTGGGTGGTATTTCTGAGAATTTTTTGGAATTGATCTTCAAGCACTGTAGGTGAGCAAACTGGGGAAAAAACATTTGTTTGAACAGCACTAGAATTTGTGCCTTACCTGGCTCTTTTACAATAGTCCATACACTTCCAAGGCCAAAACATGACTTTAGCAACTCTGCTCATTCAACAGAATAAAGAATAGTTGCAGTAGTTAGAAACACTGTGGGTACCTGGCACCACTACTGTAGTCTTTAGTATTAGAAAGTGCTCATTGTTTTCTGATGGATTGCTCTAGCTGCAATCTTAGAAGTACAAGTACAATGGCTATTTTCAAAAGCAATGATAATATACAAATTCATGGAAGCAGGGAACTCCAAGTTTTCTTCAATTCCTCATGCGTCTTTTTAGATTTTAAATAGAGTTTCCAATTCTAATTGGAAGGTGTAAAACTAGCTGTGGAAAGAACACTAATTCTAAAAATGATTGAAACCTTTGAAGTTCAGGGACAAACTTCATATTTAATACCTTTTTGTACAAAAACAAAAGTCTAAATGGTCCAAAACTAAAATCATTACTTGCATATCAGTGTTCACGGAAGAGAGGAACATGATAAATGTTGAGATTAGAGATAGAAGTTTGATTAGTCTGGATCATGTTGACATAAGTAGGGAAGATGTGTTGGGTATGCTAGAGGTTATTAAGGTGGACAAATCTCCAGGACTAGATGGAATCTATCCCATGTTGCTGAGGGAGGTGAGAGAGGAAATAGCTGGGGCCCTGACTGATATCTTCGTGGATCCTTAAACATAGGTGAGGTGCCGGAGAACTGGAAGGTTGCTCATGTTGTACCCCTGTACAAGAAGGGTAGTAGGGATATTCCAGATAACTATAGACCAGTGAGCCTGAAATCAGTGGTGGGAAAGTTGCTGGAGAAGGTACTGAGGGATAGGATCTAGTTATAATTTAGAAAAGAATGGGCTTATCAGTGATAGGCAACATGGTTTTGTGCAGGGGAGATCGTGCCTTACCAACTTGGAGCTCTTTGAGGAAGTGACCAAGTTGACAGATGAAGGAAGGGCTATTGATGTCACATACATGGACTTTAGTAAGGCGTTTGATAAGGTACCCCATGGTAGACTAATGGAGAAAGTGAAGTCACATGGTGTGCAGGATGTTCTAGCTAGGTGGATAAGGAACTGGTTGAGCAACAGGTGACAGAGAGTAATAGTTGAAGGGAGTTTCTCGAAATGGAGAAAGGTGACCAGCGATGTTCCACAGGGATCAGTGCTGGGGCCACTGTTGTTTGTGATATACATAAAATAATCTGGAAGAGGGCACGGTTGATATGATCAAGTTTGCAGATGACAAGATGATTGGTGGAGTAGCAGAAAGCATAAGGGACTGTCAAAGAATACAGGAGAATATAGATAGACTGGAGATTTGGGCGGAGAAGTGGCAGATGGAGTTCAATCCAGACAAATGTGAGGTGATGCATTTTGACAAGTCTACCACTGCACCACAGGATACTGCCCCAAAATGTTCCTTTAAAAGTTTAATTAGTTCTCTAACAATTTTAATTGCCAAGGTTAACAACTGGATGGGATCATGCCCCTTCCAGCACTCTGGTGAAACTCACTGATGTGAGATATGTAGGTCGAAGAGGAGGAGCAGGAGAATTGACATTTCGAGCATAAGCCCTTCATCAGGAACATCAATTCTCCTGTTCCTCCGATGCTGCCTGACTGGCTGTGCTTTTCCAGCACCAAACTCTTCGACTCTGATCTCCAGCATCTGCAGACCTTACTTTCTCCTAGTTGATGCAAGCGATGGCATGGAAAACCAGTCTGCGAGGTGTTTCATTCCCTGTCTTTCACTGTCTGCTGCCAGCAGGATGAGAAAACACAGCCCAGCTTTGTGCGGCTTAATTCTACACTAACCATTGAACCTTTGAGACAGCTTTTATTAAATTATAGATTCAGTATAGGAAGTTTAACTTTTAAATACTCCATGTAAAGCCACCATGTTTAAATGAATAGTCAATACAAGTTTGAAAACTTGGTCTATGGGTACGATTCTCACTTTGGGTTTTCTACTATGTAGACATGTGAGAGGTCCTGCGTTCAAATCCCAGACAACCCGCATTTTGTTTAAGGCAGCCTGGTGGCTCAGTGGTTAGCACTGCTGCCTCTCAGTGCCAGGGACCAGGATTCAATTTCCGCCTCAGCAAGTGTCTGTGTGGAGTTTGCACATTCTCTTAGTGTCTGCATTGTTTCCTCCGGGTGCTCCGGCTTCCTCCCGTAATCCAAAGATGTGCAGGTCAGGTGAATTGGCCATGCTATATTGCCCATAGTGTTAGGTGCATTAGTCGGGGTAAATATAGGGAAGGGGGAATGAGTCTGGGTGAGTTACTGTTCAGGCAGTAAAAGTGTGGACTTGTTAGGCCGAAGGGCCTGTTTCCAGACTGTAGGGAATCTAATTAAAAAAAATCTAAATCTTACATACTTGAAGAGGAAATATTGAACAAGTTTAAATTGCATGCCTGAAAGTCTGCCAGTTCGATATTGAACTACATTGCTAAAACAGGTTTTATTCTATTCACTCCTTTAGTTCTCCTTTCCTTTCAATTCTCATTTCAAAGAAAAGTTAACTAATTATGAATGACATCCAAAGGCTCCATTGAATCGGAGCTCTGTAGCACTTCTTGAAAAAGACAAAAGAACCAAAACAATTTTTTTCTAAAACTAATTAGGTGGGTTTACATCCAACTCTACAAATAGAATGCAGAGCCTTTTCAGAGATTTGACAAAGACCATTTAAACATCTGAAAATTCACGGCATGGTGCCTAAAGACACAAACAAAACAAAAAAGAGCCACTTATTACTGAAAGCCAATTTGTTTTTAAAGAATGAAAAGTTTTTAAAGCGTTCAGCATTCTGTACTTGCTTCTGTGGCTACTCCTTATTAGTAAGATTCCAAGTATCAGCAGACTATGTAATTTTAGGAGCACCAATTCTGTCATCAGATGATATCACACTTTCCACTAGTAGTGACCACTGAATAGCCATCTGAAGGCGTGAACCCTAAACAGAATTTTTTTTGTTGCTTCCAGAAAAGTGGGAGGATATTTTACGACTTTGAAAGCACAAAATAGCCGCAAAATTGTTGTTGCAGTTTTGTAGCTAATTTTATTGCTGTACAATATAAACGAAGTGACCAAGAATTCACACTCTGACCTCCTAATATTTGTGGCCCTGATAATTATTGGGATGAACTTAAAGGGAAGTATGGTTGACAAATCCAGGAGTGTGGTTTCCCTGAATGATATATAGAATTTTAACTGTAGGGAATGTAATCATTTTCCCCCTCCTGTAGGTTCCCCATCTGAGAACCAGCTGTTGATTATCGGACAGGAATCGCTATGTGGGTAGGCTTATTGATGAAGCCAAATAGGTAAATTTGGGAATGGATGCTTTATGAGAGATCAAGTGCTTTAATTATGCAATATTTATTCTGATTGATGATTACAGTCCTCTACTATCCTTTTCATTGCTGAGTTTCATGAGACCGGAAAGCAAAGAGTTGGAAATAGAAATCTTGTTAAAATGGACACAGCCATCCACAAAGAGGTTTCAATAACTACCACGTCTCCGAACAGCAGACTGAGCATCTGCACCTTGTCTCACTTTCATTAAAATTCAATGTGGGCAGGTTCAAGATGGCCTGCATTAATATTTGGAATTTCTGTATCCTCTTCACAGTTCACCCTCTAACCCAAATCAGTCAAGGGGCTGGTCATGTTTCAGTTTCAGAGATTGGCCGTGGTCTGTCAGGCACTTAGTCCTACCAGGATCCAGGGATCCATGTTCTTATAGTCCAGGAATTGGGCAACAGTTACTTCTACAGGTTAAGTGCAACCAATCTTTGGATTACAGGTAACTCCGTCACAGTGCTGTTCAGCCATCAGTCTCCAGGTGGGTCATTTTATCTTACAGTGAGAGCGAGAAGAATTTTGACTGAAGTGAATTGAAGAACAGTTAGGAGAAAGTGAGGACTGCAGATGCTGGAGACCAGAGTTGAAAAATATGAGGTGCTGGAAAAACGTAGGCGGCCAGGCAGCATCCGAGGAGCAGGAGAATCGACGTTTCAGGCATACGCCCTTCTTCAGGAATGAGGCTGGTGTGCCGAGCGGGCTAAGATAAAAAGGTAGGAGGGAGGGAATTTGGGGGAGGAGTGCTGGGAATACGATAAGTGGAAGGAGGTGAGGGTGATAGGCCGGAGCGGGGGGTGGGGGCAGAGAGGTCAGGAAGAAGATTGCAGGTCAAGAGGGCGGTGCTGAATCCAGGGGTTGGAATTGCTATAAAAAGTGGGGGGGGGGGGTGGAGGAGGAAATGAGGAAGCTGTAAAATCTTCATTTGTCCCATGTGGTTGGAGGGTTCCTAGGTGGAAGAGGAGGTGCTCTTCCTCCAGGCGTCGTGTGGTCAGGGTCTGGCGGTGGAGGAAGCCAAGGACCTGCATGTCCTTGGTGGAGTGGGAGGGGGAGTTGAAGTGTTCAGCCACGGGGCAATTGGGTTGGTTGCGGGTGTCCCAGAGATGTTCCCTGAAACGTTCCGCAAGTAGGCAGCCTGTCTCCCCAATGTATAGGAGACCACATCGGGTGCAGCGGATACAGTAAATGATGTGTGTGGAGGTGCAGGTGAATTTGCGACGGATATGGAAGGATCCATTGGGGCCTTGGAGGGAGGTGAGGGGGAGGTGTGGGCGCAGGTTTTGCACTTCTCACGGTTGCAGGGGAAGGTGCCAGGAGTGGAGGTTGGGTTGGTGGGGGGTGTGGACCTGACGAGGGAGTCATGGAGGGAGTGGTCTCTCTGGAACACTGACAGGGGTGGAGAGGGAAATATATCCCTGGTGGTGAGGTCTGTTTGAAGGTGGCGGAAATGACTGAGGATGATACGATGTATCCGGAGGTTGGTGGGGTGTAAGGTGAGGACCAGGGTTCTGTTCTGGTGGTGATTGGAGGGGTTCAAGGGCAGAGGTGCGGGAAGTGGAGGAGATGCGGTGGAGAGCATCGTCAACCACGTTGGAGGGGAAATTGTGGTCTTTGAAGAAGGAGGCCATTTGGGTAGTTTGGTAGTGGAATTGGTCCTCCTGGGAGCAGATGCAGCAGAGGCGAAGGAATTAGGAATATGGGATGGCAATTTTACAGGGGACAGGGTGGGGGGAGGTGTAATCTAGGTAGCTGTGGGAGTCGGTTGGTTTGTAGTGAATGTCTGTGTTGAGTCGGTCGCCCGAGATAGGAATAGAAAAGTCTAGGAAGGGGAGGGAGGAGTCGGAGACGGTCCAGGTAAATTTGCGGTCGGGGTGGAAGGTGTTAGTAAAGTGGATGAACAGTTCAACCTCCTCGTGGGAGTTTGAGGTAGCACCAATACAATCATCGATGTAGCGGAGGAAAAGGTGGGGTGTGGTGCCAGTGTAGTTGCAGAAGATGGACTGTTCCACATATCCAAAGAGGCAGGCATAGCTGTGGCCCATGGCTACTCCTTAGTTTGGAGGAAGTGGGAGGATTGGAAGGAGAAGTCGTTCAGAGTGAGGACTAGTTCAGTCAGTCGAAGGAGGACGACTGGAGGAACAGCGCCTCATCTTCCGCCTAGGAACCCTCCAACCACACGGGATAAAATGTAGATTTCTCCAGTTTCCTAATTTCCCCTCCCCCCACCTTATCTCAATCCCAACCCCCGGATTCAGCACCGCCCTCTTGACCTGCAATCTTCTGCCCGACCTCTCCGCCCCCACCCCCTCTCCGGCCCATCACCCTCACCTCCTTCCACCTATCGTATTCCCAGCGCCCCTCCCCCAAATTCCCTCCCCCCTACCTTTTTATTTCAGCCCGCTTGGCACACCAGCCTCATCCCTGAAGAAGGGCTTATGCCCGAAACATCGATTCTCCTGCTCCTTGGATGCTGCCTGGCCTGCTGTGTTTTTCCAGCACCACGTTTTTCAACTGAAGAACAGTTAGTTATAAAACAGGAGAGATGATGAGGTTCCCCAGTAAGTGAGTACAAGTGAGTGCAGAGGGCTGTTTGGGAAAATGAAGTGGGCAAGAGCTGTTGATTGGAATTAATGCATGCAATATAAAAGTTCGTTAGCCTCGGTGAGAAGCATGTGGCAGAGTTAGGGTGAAGAATGGACATCTAAATGTGAGATAAGAGAGAGAAAATAGTGCAACTTACTGTGGAACACAAAATTGTCAACCTTCTTTTGCACTGCTGGATATCTTACTTCACACATTCTGCGCTAAAACATGGGTGGAGGCCCACTAGATCGGTAGGCATAACCTCTTATGACAATGTGGAAAGTTAGCTTTCCTATCCTATGGGCCATTAATGACAGTCAATCATCAGTGTGAGGCAGAGTTTCTGGCTTGCCACATCTAATGTGTGCCACTGCACATTAAATATGGTGTCAGTGATAAGAATGCTGGAATGGTGAACACTCTTGTTGGCTGTGCAATTCCCCAAGAAAGGCTCCAGGAGCTCAGTTGCATGATTAATGAGATGGAAGGGGATACTTCAGGGGTAAAAAAAAAACAAACAGTCTCTCCATCCACTCATCATCACTCCCCCAATTTGTAAACAGGTTGCTTCAGTGGAAGAAATTTTAATGGAAAAGACAGGATTATAGGAACAGAAGTAGGTAATTTAGCCCTTTGACATCATTCTGATCTGTGACCCAATTCAACCTGACCATGTTTTCTTATCACTTGTGGCAGATGGAGTTTAATTTAGATAAATGAGAGTTGCTGCATTTTGGAAAAGCAAATCAGGGCAGGAGTTATACACTTAATGGTAAGGTTCTGGAGAGTGTTGCTGAACAGAGACCTTGGAGTGCAGGTTCATAGTTCCTTGAAAGTGGAGTTGCAGGTAGATAGGATAGTGAAGAAAGCATTTGGTATGCTTTCCTTTATTAAACAGAATATTGAGTATACAGGTTGGGTGGTCATGTTGCGGCTGTTGGGACATTGGTTAGGTCACTTTTGGAATATTGTATGCAATTCTGGTCTCCTTCCTATTGGAAGGATGTTATGAAACTTGAAAGGGTTTAGAAAAGATTTACAAGGATGTTGCCAGGGTTGGAAGGTTTGAGCTACAGGAACTGGCTGAATAGGCTGGGGCTATTTTCCCTGGAGTGTCGAAGGGTGAGGGGTGACCTTTTAGAGATTTATAAAATTAAGGGGCATAGATAGGATAAATAGACAAGGTCTTTTCCTTGATTGGGGGAGTCCAGAACTGGAGGGTATGGTTTAGGGTGAGACGGACAAGATAGAGACCTAAGAGGTAACTTTTTCACTTAGAGGGTGGTGCATGTCTGGAATGAGCTGCCAGAAGTAGTGGTGGAGGCTGGTACAATTGCAGCATTTAAAAGGCTTCTGGATGGGTATATGAATAGGACAGGTTTAGAGGGATATGGGCCAAGTGCTGGCAAATGGGACTAGATTAGGTTAGGATATTTGGTAGGCATGGACGAGTTGGACTGAAGGGTCTGAATCTGTGCTATACATCTGTGACAGTGAGGTACTCCTTCTCACTAACAATCCATCAATCTGCAATTTTAAAATTAACAGCTGATATAACATCTGTTATAATTTGAGAAAGGTGAGCCCTTGTGGCACAGACGTAATTTCCCTATTTCTGAGCAAGAAAGTCAGGTTCAAGTCCCACCTGTTCTGGAGGTCTTCGCAACATCTCCAAATAGGTTGATTTAAAAGGAAATATTTATTATTTCAGGAAGAATGTTCTAAACTACATTTTTGTGATTGATGCGATTCCTAATTTCACTCTCAAAAGTTCTAGCTCTTATCCAATGTGCAGCCATCCTAGAATCCCCATACAGAAGCAAGAGTTTTGGACTATCCTACCCCTAAATATCTTAAAGCCCTTAAATGAAATAGTTAGTTAAATTTCAGGGAATGCTACTCTAATTCATGTAATCACCCTTTGCAACTTTATCAATAGTGTCCAGGTATCATGCTGATAAGCCTGCGCTCTACTCCATTCTAAGTCTAATATATTCTTCTGAGGTATGATTCTCAGAGCTACTCATAGTATTCCAGGTGTGGAGCTTTGTGTAGCCACAACAGATGACACTGAACACAAATTGACCACTCAGTACAAACCATGGTCTTAAAAAATGGAATGCTGCCACTAATGCATTGGTGAAACTAGTCATCCAGATATAAAAGGCAGCATTGCACTACCTATTATTTGATTATTTTTACTTGTTTCTGAAATTTAATAATCCACAATTAGATTCACAAGTCTCTTCAGACCTCCATTTCTAGCTATTAAACCACTTACAAAGCATCATGATCTATCCTTATATCTAAAGAAAACTCTTACATTTGCCTTTGATATAGTTTTATATATTTGATGGAAACATTCACCGTCAATAGAATCATAAAAGCCACCCAACCCAAAATGGCTCTAATTTACTGAAACAGGTATTGTTTCTTTATAAGGTATTAAACGATGGTTCTGTAATTGTCTTTAATTGCTGTTCCACATGCACAAACAAGTGGTGGGGAATAGCAAAAAGATTCAAGGATCTATTGTATAAATTCTGTAGTTAAGATCAGATAGCAGTTCAAGAACAAATACTCAACAGACTGCAAGTAGGATACCAGCCAGATGGGGAATGGACTACCAGGCATTGAAAAACACCTGTTCTACTCACAGTAAATCAAACTGATCAGTCACAAGACTGCTTAAGGTGAGGGCATCAGCCCTATGTGTTTTCATTTGCATCTGGGCCCATGAATAGTCTGATTGGCACTGTGCACTTTTTAATCACAGGACCATAAATTGGACATCAGTCTTAACTGTGCTTCATGGTATACAGACATAGAATCCATGGGGAGCAGCTGGCTTGTGCTTAGAGCAATCTGCCAATGACGTTCAGTCAAGAGGCAACTGAAATACAATTGCTTCTTGCCACTTATAACCAATGCCATACAATTGCATGAATTATCATATCCAACTGCAAATTTGAAGTGGTCTCCACTCTGAGTCCTTTAAGCATTTCCAGATAAGTTTCAATTAGATCATCTTTCATTCTTCTAAGCTCTATGAAGTACAATCCAGTTGCCTTGGTAAGACATTTCCACCATCCCATGAATCAGTCTGATAAAACTTCGTTGAGATAAAACCTTGCAGCACCATGGAAAATATGTTTTTTCCTTAATTCAGGGACAAAATCTGTACACAATACTCCAGTTATGGTCTACCCACAGTCCTACACACAATTGAAGCAAAACATTTTTATTCCTGTGCTGAAATCCTCTTGCAATGAAGGCCAACATATAATTTATCTTTCTAGTTGCTTACTGCACCTGCATGCTGGCTATCAGTGACATATGAGCAAGACAACCAAACCCCTTTACACACTAGCATTTCCCTTTTTAATAGATGCTCTGAATTCCTGTTCCTCCTAACAAAATGAATTTCTCACACTTCTATTTTCAGCAAATCCCCACAGTGTGGAAGCATGCCATTCAGCCCATTGAGTCCACATGGACCCTCCGAAGAGCCTCCCACCCAGACCCAGACCCCTATCCTTCTCCTGTAACCCTGCATTTACCATGGTTGCACATCCCTGGACACAATGAACATTTTTTTTTAAGCATGGCCAATCCACCTAACCTGAGCATCTTTGGACTGTGGGAGGAAACCCACGTAGATATAGGGAGAGCATGAAAACTCTATACAGTTGCATGAGGCCAGAAACAAACGTGGGTCCCTGGCACTGTGAGGCAGCAGTGCCAACCACCATGCCACTCTAACATTTTGACTCCTGCAGCACCTACCTGTTCATTCTGGATTGCCCGGTGGTTACCCATTCCTTCCTTTCCTCTTGTCCCTTGAGCTGCGGTATGACCTCCTCTCTAAATTGCTGTCTACATAACTCTCAGCCTCACTGATGAGCTAAAGTGTCTCCAACCACTGGTCAAGCTCCGAGACCTGGAGATCCAGTTTATGCAGCTGGGAGCACTTCCTGCACATGTCTTGTCCAAATCCCTTTGAAGCTGCTTGTATCATCCTCAAAACACTTAGATCTGTATCATGGCAATCTTGGTAATATTACATTTGACCCTCACATGCAATTTATTTAAAGACATTGTGAACAGTTGGGACCCAAGTAGTAATCCTAGTGATACCCAACTAGTCAGTTTTTAAACCTGAGAACAACCCATTTATTTCTATTCCCAATGTTTTATTTTTGTTAATTAGTCCTCAGTCCATGCCAGTATATTATTTTTATCCCACGTGCTCAGGATTTATTTACTTAAAATCTTGAGAGATTTAACCAAAAGCATTCTTAAATCCAAATACACCACATCCATTAGTTCCTCATATCTCTTCTGCTGTTAACATGCTCAAAATTGACATCTAACAGGTTTGTCAAACAAGATTTTTTCTTCATAAGTCCATGTTGACTCTCTAATCAGATCATTATTTCATAAGTATCCAGTCGTCACATCTTTCGTAACAGATTCTAATATTTTCCCAACTACTGAAGATTTGAAGTTCCGGAGTTTTCTCCCTACCTCATTTCTTAAATAGTGAGGTTGGAACTGCAATTATCCAATCTACAAGCATTATTCCAGAATTAATAGCATCCACTCTCTTTATTGTCACCTCTTTCAACATTATGAAATCATTGAGTCCCTTGATTTGTCCAATATTTCCTCCATGAAGATAAATACAAAGTAATTATTTACTTTCTCTACTATTTCATTATTTTCTATTACAAATCCTCCTGTCTCTGTAACAGGCGCACATTTCTCTTCACTAATTTCTTTCCTTTCTACATCCTACTGAAGCTTTTACAGTCCATTTTTGCTTGTTGCTGGTTTATGCTGATATGCTATTTTCTCTTTATCAGTTCCTTGGTCCTCTTATGCTGAATGTGAAAATTGTCCCAATCTGATTACTTATTTGGCAACTTTATACGCCTCCACTTTTAATCAAATAATCTTTAACTTTCTCTTAACTACAGTTGACCCACTTTCTATATAATAGACCAAATGCTTCCTACAGAATAGTAGACGAAATGCTGAGATTATATCGAATTGCAATGCAGTTCTACTTAAAGTCAGGTCATTAAAATCTAATACCATATTTAGCTTGCTCTCTGAACTGCAGTTGACTCACTTTTCCGATCTCCAAGTCACAAATTATGCGATTTGCAAATGCGACAATTGAGTCAAACATTTTACAACTCCCAATCCAAAAGCAGTGTCAAAGTATCTTCACCATAAGTATTGCTGTGAACCAAGAACATAGCTCACAACAACCATCTTTCCAATGGAAATTATGGATTAGCAATGAATGTTGATCTTGTCAGGGAAACCATATCCCATGAATAGTTAAATGGTATTACTTTCTGTCTTATAGGAGGAAAATCCCCTTTTTTTAAAGAGTCATAGAGATGTACAGCATGGAAACAGACCAACTCGTCCATGCCAACTAGACATCCTAAATTAATTTAGTCCCATTTTCCAGCACTTGGGCCATCTCCCCCTAAACCTTTCCTATTCATATACCTTCTGGATGCCTTTTAACTGTTTTTATTGTACCAGCCTCCACCACTTCCTCTGGCAGCTCACGCCATACACGCACTACCCTCTGAAAAAAATTGCCTCTTTGGTCCCTCTTAAAGCATTCCCCTCTCACTTTAAACCTATGCAGTCTAGTTCTGGACTCCTCCACCAGGGGAAAGACCTTGTCTATTTTCCCTATCCATGCCCCTCATTATTTCATAAACCTTTATAAAAGATCACCCCTCAGCCGCCGACGCTCCAGGAAAAACAGCCTCAACCTACTCAACCTCTCCCTATAGATCAAACGTTCCAACCCTAGCAACATCTTGCTTGACATTTTAAATGTTATACTTTGATATTGAATTTTACATTAAGGAATGTGTGTAATCAGAAACAGAGGGCAATACATATCATATTAGACTTCCTCCACACATATGCCATTAAAGTCAGACATGACTTATGATTCAGAGTACTGCTGGCAAATCAACAAATCTGCAAGTTATTGAAGTTGAACATAGCTAACAATAATGCAAAATTATAACATCTATTTGAGCATTCTAGTTGAAAACTGTCTGGTAAGGTAGAATGCAGCACAAAACTACCTTACAAAAAAAAAGGTATTAACTAGCATCGGTATGCAGTATAAAATGATAGTAACTGAGCACCCAGTAATTTGGAGAAAATGAGGACTGCAGATGCTAGAGGCCAGAGTTGAAAAATGTGGTGCTGGAAAAACACAGCAGGCCAGGCAGCATCCGAGGAGCAGGAGAATCGACGTTTCGGGCATAATCCCGAAACGTCAATTCTTCTGCTCCTCGGATGCTGCCTGGCCTGCTGTGTTTTTCCAGCACCACATTTTTCAACTCTGGCCTCCAGCATCTGCAGTCCTCATTTTCTCCTAGTTGATCTTAACCTACTGCGAATCCTCTTTCAAAGGATGCCTACCTTGAAGAAGCTCTCCTCCCTCTACAAGGATCTCAGTGAGTACCTCTCTCACTGCACCTCCCAGGTCATCTCCTCTGCCGATAAGGGCCTATGCCCGAACGCCGATTCTCCTGCTCCTCGGATGCTACCTGGCCACCCTGTAATTCGGTATACTTAGCAGAAGCAATCGGACTACTGCTATAATATTATCTGAACTTTCATGAGACACAATCCAGTTAAAACTCTAGATATCAACTACTCTCAATGTTATAACGTAAAACAAAACTGAAAGAATTACTGGTAAACCTTAAAGTGGGATTTTTAGCAAAACAAAGTATTTCTTGGTTTGGAGATGCCAGTGTTAGACTGGGGTGTACAAAGTTAAAAATCACACAACACCAGGTTATAGTCCAACAGGTTTCATTGGAAGTCAACTAGCTTTCAGAGCGCCGCTCCTTCATCAGGTGGTTGTGGAGGACACAATTGGGAGGCACAGAATTTATAGCAAAAATTTACAGTGTGATGTAACTAAAATTATACATTGAAAAGTACCTTGATTGTCTCTTGAATCTTTCATCTGTTCCAAATACCATGATAGTTTCACTTCTTTCATGTGTAAATCACAAAAATGTTTTTTTTAAAAGTTGCATTCTCAGGTTAACTGTAACAATTGGTGTTAGCTAGACAATATGTTGAAGGTGTTAGCCCCCTGTGTTATCTGTCTATGCCATGATCTCATCTGTTTAGGCACCTGGAAGTACTCAGAGATGCCCTCATAAGAACGGGGTACGATGCTCAACTCATCGACTGCCAGTTCCAATGTGCCACAGCAAGGAACCGTACTGACCTCCTCAGGAGACAGATACGTACTGCAACCTACAGGGTACCCTACGTTGTTCAGTACTTCCCAGGAGCTGAAAAACTACGCCATGTTTTTCGTGACCTGCAACACATTATCAATGAGGATGAACACCTTGCCAAGACCTTACCCACACCTCCACTGCTTACCTTTAAAACAACCACCAAACCTCAAAGAGATCATTGTTTGTAGCAAGCTGCCCGGCTTTCAGGACAACTCCATACAACCCTGACACGGTAGGCGCTGCAAGACGTGTCAGTGTGGACATGAAAACCACCTACACGTGGGGACACCTCCCACCATGTATGTGGCAGGTACTCATGTGACTCAGACAACGTTGTCTATCTTGTATGTTGCAGGCAAGGATGCTCTGAGGCATGATACATTGGGGAAACTGAGCAAAGGCTACAGCAGCGGATGAATGGGCACCGCACAAAATCAACATACAGGAGTGTTCCCTCCCAGTTGGGGAACACTTCAGCGGTCCCGGACATTCGACCTCGGACCTTCTGTTGACCATCCTCCACGGCGGACTTCGGGACAGGCAGCAGCGAAAAGTGGCCGAGCAGAGGCTGATAGCTATGTGCCATACTCATAGAGACGACCTCCACTGGGACCTTGGTTTCATATCACACTACAGGTGACCACCATTGCATTATATATAACGCACACACGCACCCCCTCAGACATACATTGTACTTTGCTCAAAACTGCATGAATTCAGGTAAAGCTCTGATTCTGAAACCATGTCCTGAAGTTTAAACTTGGAGTGGACGGCTCAGAGAAAATAGACAACAAAAAGAAAGCGCTTTCATTTTTCATCCCAAATATACATACAGCAATAGTTGCTATTTTTCTCTGTACTGCCATCTTGTGGATATAGAATATGTATTAAGGAATATGTACCACATTCCCAGGAATCCACACAAATTAGATGAATTTTCAAACTGTACCTGACTATTCATTTTAACAAAATGAATTTAACTAAAAGCTTTCTCTTACCAGACAGATGTCTTCTGACATTTTATCCCTAGTTAGCAATACAAAGTTCATACAAATCTTATGCTGGACCATTTATGTTTAATATTGGGTGAATAAATTAATTATTAATACTTAAGTGACTCAAAAAAGGTTGACAACAACATTTTGACAAGTTTTCAACTGTTTGTTTTCCTTTTAGTAATTGATCCATATTGAATTGAAACTTAAAAAACAGCACTCACTAACATTTTAATCCAGATGTGATAATTAACTCAACTCATGCAAAGGGCAAAATAAATTCTTTGTTTCACTTCAGTCGCATATTTGACCCACGAGTTAGAGCAAAATATTGCTCAGATTTGTTGTATTCAGAGGTCATGTCAAATACAAAGGATGCATCACAAACCATGCTAGTGCACTTGTAAAACCTGCAACTGCTTGACAATGTGAAACATTTCCATAAATCTAGATATATGGTATTCTCAAAAACCAAGACTAGATTAACCCTTTTCAACATCAAACCTGTCACCATTCTACCAATCATCAGTGAGGTAATGAAAATGTCAAAATGCTATTACACAACCTTTAGTTGTGTAAGTGATGGAGAAACTCAGCTAGTTTGACAGCATGGGTGGCACAGTGGTTAGCACTGCTGCCTCACAGCGGCAGAGACCCAGGTTCAATTCCCACCTCAAGCGACTCTGTGTGGAGTTTGCACATTCTCCCCGTGTGTCTAAGTGGGTTTCCTCCAATGATCCAAAAATGTGCAGGTTAGGTGAATTGGCCTGGCTAAATTGCCCATATAGTGTTAGGTGAAGGGGTGAATGTAGGGGAATGGGTTGGGTTGCGCTTCGGTGGGTTGGTGTGGACTTGTTGGGCTGAAGGGCCTGTTTCCACACGAAGTAATCTAATCTAAGAGACGGAAACAGTGTTAACATTTTGAAATCAATATGAGTCCAAAACTGGAGAAGAGTTATAATGGACTCGAAGCTGCATTTCTCCCCTACAGGTGCTGCCAGACCTGCTGAGTTTCTTCACTGCTTTGTTCTCATTTCAGATCTCCAACATCTGCGATACTTCGCTGTTTTTGAATGCTCAGTTAAAGTTCCATAAGAACCATTTCAGCTCTAGAATTTAAGCCAGCTGTCACACAGACATGACACAAAAAACTGAATGTCTGAGAAATAGTAAAATTCACTGTCTTCACCAGTAAGTAAGCCATGGACCAAATATGGCAGCAAGGTACCCTAGCAAAACTCAAACCATAAATAAAATAATTCCAGTAGAAACAGTATTGTTAGATACTTTAGAAAAAGGTCATAGTTGTCAGAGGCCAATTATAGCAGCCCACACTCCCAGATCATCAACACTCAACCATCTTCTGCTGCTTCTCTGAAGATCTAATGACCATGATTTAGATCCAGTCACAAAAGAAGATCAAGCCAGCATACAGCAAGACCCAGATAATCTGCAGGCCTAGGTTGAAAGTGGTGGGTAATATTTACAACAAAGCAGCCACCTCCAAGAAGAGATTCTTTGGAAATTGGCAGAGAGTTTCAAAAGTCCCAGTAACAATAAGATCTTAAGTTGTGGTAAATTCGGAGGGTAAGGTCACAGCAAGATCAAGACCCACTCCTCCAAAGTCAGACTCCAGTGCTATATTGTCTGCAAACATCGATTGCTGTGCAATGGTCACTATGTTGAGACTTTAGGGACTGGAGTTCCTTTCTGGCTGTTGTCCTGGAGTATCTGATCACAGATCTCAGTCCTGTCAGTCAGAACATCCAGGACGAAGAGAAGAGCCAAACTATGCCCTATCACCTAGAACTCACTATCCACAATGGCAAGGTGCTCAACAAACTGCTTGGTAGGTTCACCAGAGCCTTGGACAGGGTCCTGTCCAACATCCAGGTTGAGCTGCTTTCCAAGAAACCAAACAACCTAGCAATGTTTATGGCTTGAGAGCAAGCTAAATTGTTTGAGATTTCCACTCCAGAGCAGAAATAACTCCTGATTGTAGGAGCTGCCATCCAATGTAAGAAAATGACTCCGTTTTGGCAGGCAATTGCTGCAAAAGAAAGGGGGTCAGTGACAACTGTCATGGTGGTGGTAGTGGTGAAGAGTGGTTGTACTCCAATTCACACAATACACTCCCCCATCATATGCCCCCAATTTCTTCACTTGGGCCACAAAAAAAAACAGCCTGTCCACTCCTAACCATTGGCTCACACCAACTGTATTGTGGAATGGCCGGTATATTATCCTGGCCAAAAAGGTTGCAAACAAACCTAGGACACTAAGTATTGATTTAAATATGACAAGTGGGCTGCTGATTTCTACATAATGCATTAGCAAGTGGAGTTGCGCAGGAGTCAGTATAAGAACTACAACACGTTATACATTATCAACATGGATAAAGGAGCTAAGGTGACTTTTGCTAAATTTGTAGATTACACAAAGAGAGATAGAGAGACAGGTAGTGTTAAGGAGATGGAAAGGTTGCAGAAGGTCTTGGATAGGCTAGGAGAATGGGCACAGTTGTGGTAGATGGAATACTATGTCATAAAGTGTGAGATTATGCACTTTGGTAGGAACAGAGGCCTAAGCTAATTTCCAAATGGGAAAAATATTTGAAAATCTGAAGCACAAAGAGACTTCGGGTCCTAGTTCAGGATTCTCTTCAGGTTAACTGGCAGGATCAGTTGGCAAATGCAAGGATCGCATTCGATTCAAGAAGATTAGAATATAAGAGCACAGCTATATTAGTCTCTGGTCAGACGACTTGGAACACTATAAGCAGTCTTAGGCCTGGATCAAAGAAAGGATGTGTTGTTCTTGGAGAGGGTCCAGAGGTAGTTTACAAGAATGATCCATGGGATGAAAGACTTGTCATACAAGGAAGGTTTGAGGACTCGATTTGTACTTGGAGTTTGGAAGGATGAAAGTAGGGGAGGGAGGATCTCATTGAAACTTGTAATATACTGAGATATCTTAATAGAATGAATGTGAGGAAGATGGAACCACTAGTAGAAGAAATTAGATTGGATGATGAGAGATATTGAACTCAGTCAAATAGAAAAAAGGAGGTATATATAAAGTTTAGGAAACTGAAGACTGACAAAGCTCTCGAAGAATATAAAGCAGAAAAGAATTTAAGATGTTAAATGAGCTAAAAAGTGGCCAGAAAATGCCCTTGGTAAACATGATTAAGGAAAATTCCAAGGTGTTTTATGTGTATTTGAGGAACAAAAGGGAGCTAGGGAATGGGCAAGTCCACTCAAGGACAACTGAAAGATTTTATGTTGAGAGCCAGAGAAAGTGGGTAAGGTCATTAATAAATACTTTACATCAGTATTCACACAGGAGAAGGACATGATGGATAGTGAGTCTAGAAAGGGGTATATTGATATTCTAGGGCATGTTGATCTAAGAGATAGTGGTATTAGGTGTTTTGAAAGTGTTAAGGAACATGAGTTCCCAGGACCTGATGGGATCTATCCCAGAACACTGAGGGAGGCAAGGAAGGAAAATGCTGGGGTTTTGTATGAAAGCTTTGTATCCAGTTTATCACAGACAAGGTCCGAGAGGACTGGAGAATAGTTAAGGTTGGTCCTTTGTTTAAGGATGGCCACAGGGATAATCTGGGAAATTACATGCCGGTGAGCCTGCTGTCAGTGGTAGGAAAATTATTGGAAAAAATGCACTTATTAGCAATAGGCAACATGGCTTTTTGTGGAGGAGGCTGTATCTCACAAACTTTGTCTTTTGAGGAAGTGAAGGGATTATTGATAAAGGGCAGACAGTGGATTTTAGCAAGGACTTTAGCAAGGCCTTTGACAAGGCCTCTCATGGCAGGCTGATACAGAAGGTGAAGTCACATGGGATCCACTATGACCTATTAAGATGAATACAGAACTGGCTTTGTGATAGGAGACACAGTGATAGTGGAAGGGTATTTTTCTGACTGGAGACCTGTGACCAGAGGTGTCCTGCAGGGATTGGTGCTGGGATTCTTGTTGTTTGTAACATATGTAAACATTTTATAGGAGAATGTAAGTGATCCGGCTAGTAGGTTTGTAAGCCACACAAAGAATGCAGATGGTGAGAAGAATTGCCAGAAGATACAGCAAGATATATAAAAGGCTGGAGACTTGGGTGAGAAATGAAGGATGGAATTTAATCCAGACAAGTGTGAGGTAATCCATTTTGGAAGGTCAAATGCTAGAGGGAAGTATATACAGTAAATAGAAGAACTCTTAAATACATTAATGTGCAGAGAATTAAAGTGCACTGAACCATAATTCCTTGAAAGGTGGCTCAGTGGTTAGAACTGCTGCCTCATAGCGCCAGCGATCTGGGTTCAATTCCAGCCTTGGGTGGATGTTTGCACATTCTCCCCATGTATGGGTGGGTTTCCTCAGGGTGCTCCAGTTTCTTCCCACTGTCCAAAAAAGTGCAGGTTAGATGAATTGTCCATGCTAAATTGCCCATTGTGTTCAGAGATGTGTAGGTTAGCAGCATTTGTAGGGGTAAATGTAGAGTGGTAGGGGAATGAGTCTGGATGAGTTGTCTTTGGAGGATCAGTGTGGACTTGGTGGGTCCAATGGCCTGTTTCTGCACTGTAGGGATTCAATAATTTCTATGAAAGTGGCAGCACAAGTGGATATGGTGTCAAGATAGTACATGGCATGCTTGCCTTCGTTAGTCTGGGTGTACAGTATAAAAATGAGAAAGTCATGTTGCAACTGACTAGAACTTTAATTTGGCCACATTTGGAATATTGCATAAAACTCAAGTTTCCAAAC
The DNA here is from genome assembly GCF_020745735.1 of Hemiscyllium ocellatum. Taxonomy (NCBI): domain Eukaryota; kingdom Metazoa; phylum Chordata; class Chondrichthyes; order Orectolobiformes; family Hemiscylliidae; genus Hemiscyllium; species Hemiscyllium ocellatum. Next base: position 45,966,634 of record NC_083430.1, read on the forward strand.
TGCCAGAAGGGTGTGGAGTCTTTGAATAAGGTACAGAAAAAGGTTTAGCAGGATGTTGTGTGGTTTGCAGAATATTGGAGTGATTGGACAAACTTGCTTTGTTTTCATTTGAAGGTCAGAGACTGAGAAGCAACCTGATAGAAGTTTACAAAATTATGAGAGGCATGAATATAATGGATAGTCAGAGTCTTTTTCCCAGGATAGAAATGTCAATTACTAGGGGACAAAGAATTAAGGTAAATGAGGGAAAGTTTAAAGGAGATACAAGAAGCAAGTTTCTTACACAGAAGGTGATAAGTGCACAGAATGTGCTGCAAGAGGAGGTGGTAGAAGCAGATTCAATTGCAATATTTAAGAAACATCTTGACAGCTATGAATAGGCAGAGAATAGAGGGATATGGACTGCATTGAGCAAAAGGTTTTTAGTTTAGAAAGGGTCATGTATTAGTGCAGACTCATGGGCCAAAGGGCCTGTTCCAGTGCTGTATTGTTCTTTGTTCTAACAAAGTCACAAAGCATTTGGTCCAACTAGTAAATGTTGGCGTTTATGCTTTACTCAAGCCTCCTTCTATTTTCCTCATTTAATCTGCCATTGTAACCATTTCTTCTTTTCTCCCTAATATGCTTGTCTAGTTTTCCTGTAAGTAAATCTACTCTGCTCACTTCAACCATTCTTTCTGGAAGCAAATTTCACTTTCTTACCACTCTTTGCATCAAGAGGTTTCAATTCCCTCTTGGATTTCTTGGTGAGTACCATATTGATGGTCTCTAGTTGAGCACTTGTCCATATGAGAAAACATTCCCTTTCTATCCATGCATCAAAACCTTTCATCATTTTAAAGACCTTGATTAGGTCATCCCCTCAGCCTCCTTTTCTCAAAAGGAAAAAAGAATCAACCTGTCAAGGTTTTCAAAATATGTAAAGTATGTATATACACTTAATTCTGGTATCATGCTCACACAAATTCTCTGTAACCTCACTGGTGTATTTTGATTTTTTTTAATCATATGGTCAACATAATTGTATGCAGTTGTGGTCTGACCAAAATTCAGTACAGGTTGAACATGATGTTCCTACTTTGTAATTCTATCCCTCCAGAAATAAAGCTTAATTTGCTTTTCTTGAAACAATGGCACAGCTAGCCTGTAATTCTAAGTTTATTAATGTCCTCTTTATCAATGTAATTACTATAAAAGCATGGCTGAGGCTGGATACTCTTTAACAGCTGGCTCATCTCATGCCTCTCACTATCAGTAGGATTCAAATTAGAGATGTGGTGGAATCCTCACCATTTGCCTGGATAGGTGCAGCTACAACGTTTTAAATTAACACAACCTGGGACACAGCAATATTCTTGATCAATAGAATTCAAGGGGTAGGCTATGTACATCCTCCAAACACTGTGGCACCGGCAAAAGAATGAGTTGTTGCTCTTCAACTTTATTTGAACAGTACTGAACTTCTATCACAGAGCCACAAAAGTATTAAACACCTTTACTTCCAATTTCATGTGAAAGTCAAAGACATTCCTGCCTTAACATTTACAGATTTTTTTCATGTGTATGGAGTCAAAAGTCCAGGAATTTCCTAACTAATATGCTCATGGGAACACCATAACTACAGGAATTGCACTAGTTTGAGGAAAACATAACATAACCTTGTCCATTTTGCCAATATCCAAAGACAAATTTAATAATGAATCTCCACAGTACATGGTGATCTTGGTTTCACTTTATCTATTTCCTGCCTCCCGATCCCCTATAACACATTCAGTGCAAACATAGAACACCCCCTCCTCAATCTGCCAACAAACCCATTTTTTCTGAAGCATGAAGGTTATTTACAAATTTGTAGTCTACTTGATCATGAACAAGACTGCATGAAAAAGAGCATAAAGCAAGAAGTGTGGGACAAAGTATATATATCAATTCACATTATTAATACAGTAAACTCAGTATCAGCTCAAATAAAGTTGCTTGATTATAAACCTGGATTCATGAGACATTAGGGCTAATGTTGAACTTGAATCACAGCATTGCATTGATATTAAATGCTAGAGGTTGGAAATCGGGCTGGGGATTATCAAAAACCAAAGAGGGTAATGAATCAGAGTCAAATATTAATTGAAAACCAGCTCAAACATGGAACAAAGGCGACTGAGATTCACAGGAACAAATATGTTCAGGCCCAATAACCAACAGATCAATTTGACTAATACAATTACAATTGATTTATTCATAACCAAACAGCCAAATCTTCATTATGGCACCACTAAAAGTCAGGAAAACAATATATTACTACAAAACATTATTTTTTTCACTGTTCTTGTAATTGTGCTTTCAAATAATAACCTCCATACTCACCAAAATGACAATGCATCATAAAAGATCATAATGCAGTATCCATACATTGCCAATTTTCATCCACAACGTTTTATGGAAAATAAAGCAAAAAAAATTACTTCAGATATACAATCCAACAAAGTCAACAGTAAACATATGCAAATTTTAACTTGAAGCTTAATTTTAGTTAACTAACACTTAATAATGATAGAATACATTGTAAAAACACTGATGTCTGGGGTCAATTCGGTATTTCTTTAAAATGTTATTATAGTCCAAATATACAGTATTATTTGAAATGGGTATTACACTTTAATTTTCTGAATTTAAGTGGTAAAACGTAAGAAACCTGAAGAGCTGACAATCCTTTTAAATACATATGATTTGGAGTTCAAGAAGAAATTGCGGGATGCGTCATGATCTTTTACATCTGATTAAAATGACAAGTCAATGGACTAGATTTATATGTTCTACTGCCCCACTGCTAGAGGGCATAAACAATGGATTAAACATCAGTCCCATTATTAAAACTAGAAAAATACATTTTTTCTTATTTGTAGATTATTTCAGAGGGAAGATGCCATGGCATTTTACTGGATTATTTGTATCGCACTTGGATATTAAATGAATTCTGTTGAATAGCAGTTTCAATAGTTTGGAGCTTAATTTCTTTTAAAAATTCATAATATAAAAATGTAAATGGCTTAGTTTTATATTTTGTTGTAACAAGATTATCTAATATCAGATACCGTTGACTATCTTATTACTTACACAGACATAATCCAGAATGGTAATTTAGATCCAATGGAGAATCCTGTCAGTGTGTCAGAATAGTTTGCAGATTGCCTTATTTTCTGAAAATGATTCCTTTAAAATACCAATTTAAAAGAAAGTATTAGTACGAGCAAAATGTACATGAAAAGAAGCTGGATTCTTTATGTTATAAAATTAGTTTTAGTAACAAATATACAAGCTAGATTGAATCTCATTGCTCTGGTGCAGTACTAATGTGTCTAAACTGGGTCAAAAGATTTGTGTTCAAACCCCACCTGTACTAGAGGTGTGTCAGAACATATCCAGATAGTTTGATGAAAAATAACTGATGAAGATCTTGTGGAGCAGTGATAAAGTTCCTACCACTGGGTCAGAAGTCCAAGTCTTAGCTGCTACTGTGGTGTTGTGGTAATGTCACTGGACTACTACTCCAGTACCTCAGGCTAATGTTCTGGAGAAATGAGTTTGAATCCCATCATGGCAATTGGTGAAAATTGAATTCATTAAGATTCTGATTTTATTTTTAAAATTCAATTTTCAGAGGATAGTTAAGAATCAATCATATTACTTTAGGCCTAGAGACATATATAGGTCAGACCAAAAGTATTTACTTCCTGAAAGGGCTTAGTGAACCAGAGGGGTTTTTACAATAATGATTTTTTTTTCTCACCATAATTGAGACTAGCTTTCAATTCCAAGATATATTAACTTATAATTTGAACTAGTTGTTTTGATGGAACTTACCCCACAGTCTGAGTGTATTATTGGTCCTGTGACATTACAACTATGCCTCTTTAATACTATAGATTTAAATTTTGGTGGTCATTCGTTAAACAGCTTTTGAATATAGAATTGACTGGATTGCAAAGGCCTTATTGACCCATTTGGCTGGTACCAGAATACCAACTAGCCTCGTCATTTTTTTTTATATTGTATGAAATGATTTGTCAAGTTCCTCTGAAGACAATATGAAAATTTAGAGTCAGAGTGTTCTCACCAGTACACCATTAGAAGACCAATGCTAATTTTGACATAAAAGCACAAGCAAGGTACTGAAGCTACCAGATATTGGAAATAAAAACAGAAATCTTATCCATTAACTGTTTTCTCTCCACAGATGCTGGTGGCTGAATACTTCAAGCTGTTTGTTTTATTTTGATGCTAACTTTGAACCTTACCACAATTCTCCTAACTTCTGATAAAAATACTTAGCCCCAGGAGACAGTAAATGGTTCCAGATGAAATGCTAAGATTGGAACAATACAGTCATTGACCTCCTTCAGTATTACTCATATGGACAATTACTGATCACCTCAATGTTCTGGATAACATATTACACATACTTATGCTAACAATACAGTCACAGGATTTTTCACTGAGTCTATTAATTTGCTAACTCCTGCATATTAACAATTGAAGCAACTGTGCATCAGCAATGAGGAAGTACTGACAAAGTGATAACCTTGAACAATTCGAACAATTGTTTGGTATTTAATGGGCTATTGTTTTACAATGAGTAACTGAACACCACAAATAATGACCATACTATTACTAGTCTTTATTGCTTGAATGCTCAATCCAATTCCATTTGTAGACTATAATAAAGCTACAGAACATTGCAGTGTTAGCAAAGAAACATTGTTCAGTCAGTGAATTCTTGGCAGTGACAAGCTTTTAAATGTTGTGACTACCTTTGCTTACAATTCAGACCGATTATAATTTTAAACATCTGTTTCTGAATTGATATCTCCTACTTACTAAAATATTCAAATGGATGTTGAATGTCTGTGTCACATTAAATCTAGTAAATGCAGCACTGACCATTTACTCATCACACAGCAATGGCATAAGCTATGCTGGTCATCCTTTCTCAAAATAAATGCTGTGGCTGCAAGGTCAAAGGTAGTGAGCTACTCACCTCCTGACTTACCAAAGCTTATCCACTATCTACAAGGCACAAGTCAGGAGTGTAATAGAATATTCTCCACTTGCCTGGATGAATGCCACTCCAACAGCATGCAAGAAGCTTGACACCATCCAAGACCAAGCAGGTTGCTTGACTGGGATAAGTATTCACTCCCTCCACCACAAAATCTCAATAGCAGAACTATGTACCACCTACAAGATGCACTACAGAAATTCATTATGTTTCCTTAGATAGAACTTTCCAAACTCATAGCCACCACCATCTCAAAGGACAAGGCCAACAGATACATGGGAATATCACACCTGCAAGATCCTCTCCAAACCATTCACCATCCTGACTTGGAATTATATCACCCTTTCTTAAGTGTCACTGAGTCAAAATCCTGGGACTCCCTTCTTACCAGTATTGTGGGTCTACCAACCAAAACAGTCTGCAGCAGTTCAAAAAGACAGCTCACCACCAGCTTCTCAAGGACAACCAGGGATGAGCAATAAGTACTGGCCCACATCCCATTAATTAAATTTAAAAACTGAAAATTATCCAACAATGATCATTCAGCCACTACAAATAATTGATAGATTGCTGTATCAGTTACTAACAAAAGAATATGTTTTGTATATTTTGATTGTTAGACAAATTTAAATACTTCAATAACCATTACTGAACACAAAAGGCAATTTAACCTAACATTTTTAATTTTTCATTAAATTGCAAATTTAGATCATAAGTTATATATTTTGGATACTCATTAAAATATAATGAAGTCTTTATGTTATAACTTTGGAAAGGAAATAGCTACAACAATTGAAACAATATGTGAAATCTTTTAGAGTTCAAATGGTGCAGTGGTAGTATCCCCACCTCTGGGCCAGAAACTCCACTTGCTCCAGAATTGTGTAATAACATCAATGAACAGATTAATTAGACAACAGTTTTTTCAAACCCTTCAGAAATACATAAAGTCTGCCAATTATAACATTGTCGAATATCTTTATTGAACTGGCAAGAATATTAATTGTGCAGCAATACTGCATTTTTAAATATACAACAACTCACATCTAGGGACAGCTACAGTGAAATAAATGCATTTTGATTAGAGTTTTGAAAAGGCATTCTGCATAAGCCAACAGACAATCAATCGGAGAGAATTAAATTGAAAAGAACAAAAATTAAAGCTAGTATTTGCCAACACAATTCACTTAATGTTATAGACATTCCAGTTTTGATGGAGATTATGGACTAATTTACAAGTCAAGTTAATATTCACTCATGGAATGTGGGTGTTGTTAATGAGAATTGCATTTATTGTCTTTCTATTGTTCCTGAGAAGGTGGAGGTATGCTACTTTCATGACAAATGAGTGGTTTGCTACCCCATTTCAGCGAATCTTCAATGGTCAAACATGCTACTGTACATTTGGAGTCACGTGTAATTTAAGAGTAAAAAAAGTTGATTTCTTTAATGGATAGTGGTGAACCAAATGGGTATCTATAGTAATCTGTCAGATATATCGTCACCACTAATGTTATTAGCTTTTCCTTTCAGATTAATCCAGATATCTGAATTTAAGTGCCCCAGTTGGGACAATTTGAACTTGAGTCTCTGGATCATTACTCTGTATCTGCATTACTAGTCCAGTGACACATCCTACTATCCTACCATCTTACTCTCAAAACTTCAGATATATTTAAATGCGCATAAGCATGAACCATAAGAATAGTTCTATCTTGAACTCATTTTGTAGCCTTTTTTATTTACTATTTACTAATTAGTCTATTTTGTACTGTGTTTTGTGTTTTTGAGCTAAGCCTCCATTTAAAAAGCAGACAGGAAAATATTTTCAAAAGGGGATTAATTGTATTTAATCTTTTAAATTATACCTAGACTATTGTTCAACATGTTTTGAATAAGCTTTGTGTAAAATGTTGATCCTTATGCTTCTGCCTTAATAAATTTTCTTTAGCAAGGGCATTCTTTGAAAAGGAGCATTTTCAAATCATTTTCATTAGATTCACATAATAATTACACCACTTTATTAACTCAATTCTAAAAGAACATTAAAGAGAAATTGTTATGAAAGAATCACTCCCATTTTAATTACTACCAGCAGTTATTATAGTGATGAACAGCTAATGGTAGGGTCCTGGGGAGTGTTGTCGAACAAAGAGACCAAGGGGTAAAAGTACATAGTTCCTTCAAAGCAGTATAAAGGTAGACAAGGTAGTGAAGGCAGCATTTGGCATGCTGGTCATAACATTGAGTACAGGAGTTGTTACAGTTGCAGTAGACATTGGTAAGGCTACATTTGAAGTACTGCGTACAATTCTGGTCACCGTGCTATAGGAAAGATGTTATTATTTTGGAAAAAGGTGCAAAAAAGATTTACAAGTATGTTACTGAGACTGGAAGGTTTGATTTACAAGGAGAGGCTGGTTTTTTTCCCCTGGAGCAGACCAATCATGGGAGGCATAGATAAGGTGAATAGATAAGGTCTTTTCCCCAGAGTTGGGAAGTCCAAACCAAGAGGACATGGGTTTAAGGTGCGAGAGGAAAGAATAAACGGGACCTGAGGGGCAACTTTTGTACACGGAGTGATGCCAGAAGAAGTAAATACAGCTCAGGTTGAGGTTTTGGATGTAGGTTTGCTCGCTGAGCTGAAAAGGTTCATTTCCAGACGTTTCATTACTGTACTAGGTAACTTCTTCAGTGGACCTCACGTAAAACAATGCTGAAAATTCCTGCTTTCTATTTATGTGTTTGGGTTTCTTTGGGTTAGTTATGTCATTTCCTGTAGTGATATTATTTCCTGTGGTGAAGTCACTTCTTGTTCCTTTTCTCAGGAGGTGGCAGATGGGGTCTAACTCAAAGTGTTTGTTGGAATGCCATGCTTCTAGGAATTCTCATGAGTGTCTTTGTTTGGTTTGTCCTTGGATGGATGTATTGTCCCTCTATCAACAAACACATCAAGTTAGGCCCCACCTACCACCCCCTGAGAAAAGGAACAGGGAGTAACTTCACCACAGGAAATGACATCACCAACCCAAAGAAACCCAAACATATAAATAGAAAGCAGGAATTTTCAGCATTGCTTTGCACGAGGTCCACTGAAGATGTTATCTAGTCGGATAGGGTAACGAAATGACTGGAAATGAACCTTTCAGCTCAGCGAGCAAATCTACATCCAGAAGTAAATACAGTTACAATGTTTAAAAGACAATTGGACAAGTAAGGTTGAGGGACATGGGGCTAATTCAGTTTAGGATACCTCGGTGGCATGGACGAGTTGGGCCATGCTGTATGACACTATATTCTACAAAATGTTTGGTCAATCTTGTTTCTCTTTATAGAGAGAGAAAACAGGAATTATAATCATCAAGATGTCACGTATAAACAGAATAATGGTATACTGATAGGAGTTTGGTAATTCTGCCACCTGATTATGAAAAAAAACAAACAATGTATTCCCAAATAAAAACAGAGAATCAGTTAATATTCCAAACCTAAAGGAATGTCAAAGGTGTTGAGCAATAAATGCATGGGACAAGATCAAAAAGGAAGGTCTGTGTTAAAGTGAAAGTCTATTATATCTCTACCTTTTTGCCAGTTCTAACGAAAGATCAAAGATCTGAAATGTTAAGTTTTTTCTCTTTATTAGATGCTGCCAAACTCACTGAATATTTTCAACATAGAATCATAGAGATGCACAGAATGAAAATAGATCCTTCAGTCCAACTCATCCATGCTGACCAGATATCCTAACCTAATCTAGTCTCATTTGCCAACACTTAGCTCCTATCCCTCTAAACACTTCCTATTCAAATACCCATCCATAAGCCTTTTATGATTTGGAGATGCTGGTGTTGGACTGGGGTGTACAAAGTGAAAACAAATAACAACACCAGGTTATAGTCCAATAGGTTTAATTGGAAGCACACTAGCTTTTGGAGCGTCACTCCTTCATCAGGTGGTAGTGGAGGGCTCAATCCTAACACACAGAATCTATAACAAAAGTTTACAGTGTGAAGTAACTGAAATTATACATTGAAAAATTGATTGTCTGTTAAGCCTTTCATCTGTTAGAATACCATGTGTAAATCACAATCTTTTTTTAAAGAGTTGCACTCTCGGGTTAACTGTTAACAACAGTGATAGCTAGACAATATGTTGAAGGTGTTGGCCCCCTGTGTTCTCTGTCTATGCCATGATGTTTAGATTGATTCTAATCTAAAAAGTGAGATAACAGAGTTCTACATGAAGGCCTGCAGTTTTTGAGCAAAGTACAATGTAACCCTGCAAGTTCAAATTCACCCCACAAAATATATGTATGCATGTGGATCTTTGTCTGTTTGTGTGTGTGTGTCTGTCTGGGTTGGGGGCTTGAGAGTGTGAAAAAGTGTGTATGTGTGTCTGGTGTATGTATGTGTGTGTAGTGAGTGCAGAGCATCTTAAGTCTGTGAGGGGGTGCATGTGAGAGTGTGTGTGGGAGTCTGTTTATATATATGTGTATATGTATAGTGCAATGGTGGTCACCTGTAATGTGACATGAACCCAAGGTCCCCGGTTGAGCCCCTCCCTATGGGTACCGAACTTAGCTATCAGCCTCTGCTTGGCTACTTTTCTCTGCTGCCTGTCCCGAAGTCCATCTTAGAGGATGGTCACCCAAAGGTCTGAGGCTGAATGTCCTGGACCACTGAACTGCTCCCCAACTGGGAGGGAACACTCCTGTCTGTTGATTGTTGTGCGGTGCCCATTCATCCGTTGTCATAGCCTTTGCTCGGTTTCCCCAATGTACCATGCCCCCAGACATCTTTGCCTGCAACATATAAGATAGAGATAGGCACTGCAAGCCGTGTCAGTGTGGACACCTCCCACATTGTACATGGCAGGTACTCATGTGACTCAGACAACGTTGTCTATCTTGTATGTTGCAGGCAAGGATGCCCAGAGGCATGTAACATTGGGGAAACCGAGCAAAGGCTATGACAACGGATGAATGGGCACCACACAAAAATCAACATACAGGAGTGTTCCCTCCCAGTTAGGGAACACTTCAATGGTCCAGGACATTTGACCTCAGACCTTCGGGTGACCATCCTCCAAGGTGGACTTCGGGACAGGCAGCAGAGAAAAGTGGCTGAGCGGAGGCTGATAGCTAAGTTTGGTACCCATAGGGAGGGCCTCAAACAGGACCTTGGGTTCATGTCACATTACGAGTGACTACCGTTGCACTACATGCATCACACACACACATATTTTGGGGGTGAATTTGTACTTGCAGGGTTACATTGTACTTTGCTCAAAAACTGCATGCATTCATGTTATCTCTCTTTTTAGATTAGAATCAATCTAAACATCATGGCATAGACAGAGAACACAGGGGGCCAACACCTTCAACATATTGTCTCGCTATCACCATTGTTAACAGGTAACTTTTTAAAAAAAGGTTTTGTGATTTACACATGAAAGAAGTGAAATGATCACTGTATTCTACCAGATGAAAGGCTTAACAGACAATCAATTTTTCAATGTATAATTTCAGTTACATCACACTGTAATTTTTTGTTATAAATTCTGTGTGTTAGGATTGAGCCCTCCACTACCAACCGATGGAGCGAAGCTCCGAAAGCTAGTGAGCTTCTAATTATTGGACTATAACCTGGTGTTATGTGATTTTTAACTCTATATGCCTTTTAAGTGTTGTAATTGTATCATTCTCCGCCACTTCATCTGGCAGCTCATTCCATTCACGCACCACCCTCTATATGAAAATGTTATCCCTTAGGTCCCTTTTATATCTTGCTTTTTTCACCCTAAACCTATGCCGTCTAGTTCTGGACTCCCCTAAACTAGGGAAAAGACCTTGTCTGTTAATCTTATCCATGCCCCTCTTGATTTTTTAAAATCTCTGCAAGGTCACCCCTCAGCCTCCACAGAAAACAGCCCTAGCCTATTTAGCCTTTCCCTGTACTTCAAACCCTCCAACACTGGCAACATCCTTGTAAGCCTTTTCTGAACTCTTTCACGTTTCACAACATCCTTCCGATAGGAGAGAGACCAGAATTGCACACAATATTCCAAAAGTGGCCATATTCTGTTTTATTTCAAATCTCTCACATCAGTCGTATTCAACTTTTCCATTAAGGTTTTCCTAAAAAGTTGTTCAACGATTACTTGATCTTTAAACCAATAATGCCTCAGGAACTCAACCTAAACAATACTGGTATTAATTTGTATAAAATTACAATGTGCTTCAAGGAACTTAACCCAAAAGCGTTACCGCTCAAACTAAAGATAACCTGAACGCATTGAGAAGATCCAAGGCATAAACCCACGAAATCAAGACAGCCTGTTATCTACGCACAACAGACGGCAGCGTATTAGAACTTCACTAATCTCGTTAAAAAAAACTGCCACGGATACACAAATGTTTACATAAATATTTAGCTGACAGCACAAGAATGTGATGCAAACTCGTTCAGTCAGAATCAAGTATCACGTTTCTACGTTCGATCAACGCTTTCAACCTTCCAAGTTTCACAGCAGCTTTCCGAGAAACAAGTAATATGTAAATATGTGAGTTCAGAGTTGTGTGCAAGTACAAGTAGAAAAAAAAACGAAACAGCCTGTTCTCCAAAAGGATTCTGCTTTCAGAGCTGTCTCTTCAAGATTAATTCTCATGGTTTCTTGAGGTAACTTAAAACGGGCAAGAAAAACTGATACAGCTCTACTTGCAGTAATGATCACGCTAGATTTTTGCAAATGTTCGCCCAATACAAATTGGTTTGTGTAATCCAGCCAATTTATCCTTTCTAGTTTGTCATTTCTTCAATATATGATTGTGGGCATCGCAACGTTTTATTTTGTTCTGCTTTACTTCTTGGTCTCGAAATAATGGGGGGGGGGGGGGAGGGGTAATTACAAATGCGGAATTTCTAACCATCAGAAAGAATCTGGGGTGTCCCCTAAAGCTGTGTTTTTTTAAAGCCAGTGAGTGCCGGGGAAACTCAGCAGTTCTGACAATATCTGTGAAGTCAGAAACAGTTTCGAGCCCGATGTGACTCTTTTTGGGATTCGTGCCTAGGATCACCCTTCCTTTGCCTGAAGGAGGGACCGAGGTGCAAATTCCGCAATGCTGCTGTTTCCTTAACTCATCCCCCACCCTCCCATCTCAGACACAAGATCCAAAAACCTCCCATTAACAGTCGGAAGTCGAAAATAGTACACATCGACAAAAAGTAAGAGGGGAAAACTCAGTAGCATCTCCCCTCCTTGCCCAGCTCCGGGCCGGTGCAGGTGATCAGGGGAAAACAAGCCCTAGCAACCAGAGCCGGCCCCTGGTTACCCACCTCAAACCGAGGAATTTTATCACAAAATCGCCATGACAACACACCGAGCGCCTCTGAGATGTCGGCGGGTGTGAAGAGAACTCCTACCTGACATGTGTCCGGAAGCTGCACTTATTTTTGTTTTTTATCCGCTTTCCTAATCCTCCTCCCGCTCGGCCTCTCCCGGCCTCCACCAGCCTCTTTGCAACCGACTCTAGGCACCAGCCTAACGCCCACCTCCCACTCTCCCGCCCCCGGCGCTGATTGGCTGATATGCTGATTGACATGGGGATCCCCATTGTTATTGGTTAATTCTCCGTCGCTCAATCGGTCCAGGATCCGCCCTCTGAGCCGATGGCTCCCGCCCCTCCAGAGCCGGTTGCATGCTTCTGGCTTCTATCCTAGACTTTAATTCTTGTGGCGCAGTGGTAGTATCCCTACCTCTGAGCAGGAGGCCTGGGTTCGAATCACCATTGTCCCAGAGGTATGTCTTCACACATATGAACAAGTTGATTAGTTCTGAGGACAGGTCACTCAACCTGAAACGTTAACTCTGATATCTCTCCATAGATGCTGCCAAAGCTGCTGAGCTCTTTCAGCAATTTCTGTTTTTATTTAGTTTTCTGATTAAAAACTTCCCTTCAGTATTTAAAAATATAATGCAGATGTTTTGTATCAAAGTGAGAAAAGTGAGGACTAACAGTTTTCACTGTCCACTTCCAATCATATTGCTTTGATGCAAAGTGTCCAATTGAAGCCAACGTCCCTATCTCTGGTCAAGATGGCCTAGGCTCAAATCAGACATGTTCCAGAGATGTGTACTAACATGTTAATTAGAAAATATCTATTGCCCTGGTGCAAAATGTCCAAGCAAAGCCAATTTTTGTGGTGGTAATATCCTCTAGTTATCGAGTCAGGAGACCCAGGTTCAAGTCCCACCTACTCCACAGGGGTGTAACAAAAGTTCTGAACAGGTTGGTTAGAAAATTTGACATCAGACTCTTGTGACATAGTGATAATGCCAATGATTCTGAACCAAGAGGCCCAGGCTCAATTCCTGCCTGTTCCAGAGATGTGCTGTAACACACCTGAACAGGTTGATTAAAAATATCCATTGTGTAATGCAGCTTCAGTTTGGGCCTTTGCTGCCTGTCTGTGTTGTGTAACATGACACTGTATCTGCTTCCACCAACAATAACACCGCCCCTTCCAACATCAGTCACACAGACTGCAAATCATATAGTCGTTGTTCTGTATTCCAAAACAATAGAATGCCTGAGGGTTGAAATGACATTGACAAAACTACTCAGCATTGGTCCTGTGATTCATGACATCATCACGACTTCTGGATATGTTCCTGTATTGTATGAACTTCAGTTTCTCTGTTTAATTATGCAATACTTACCTGGTAGCGGTACAATATATAATCGGCCTATGAATCATGTGGCCATTTTGTACTTTGTTGTTACTGGTCCCCATTTTCTTCAATTGTTTCCATGTTTAAAAATCAAATTTGTAAGTATAAATATTAAAAACATGATAGATATACTCATATTCAATTCCCAACAAAATTATTTTTGATTTATAATCACAATTTACAAGATACCAATGAAGAGATGCAGTACATAGATTTGTTTTAGAAACATAATATTATATTATTCATCCTGTTCTCTTTCAGCATTCACTTGTTGTAATCTATCTACATCTAACATCGGGATAAGATCATAGGAAGTAGGCCATTTAGCCTATCAAGTCTAGTCCATCATTCAATGAGATCATGGTTGAACTGATAAAACCCGACTCCACTTTTCTGCCTTTACCTCATACCCTTAATTCCCTCACGGATTTTGTTTGTCTCAACCTTGAATGTTCTTTGCAGCCCAGCCTTGACAGTCCTCTGTGATAAAGAATTGCACAGATTCACTCCCACCTGAGAGAAGAAATTCTTCCTCACCTCTGTTTTAAACAGAGGACCACTGGCTATGAGATTATATCCTTTGGTCCTGGACTCTACCACAAGGGAAAACAACCTGTCTGCACCCACCCTTTTAAGCCCTCTAAGAATCTGATTTGTTTAAATAAGTTTGCCTGTCATTCTTTTCAAACTGCAATTAGTAAAGCTCATAAGGCTATCCCTCTACTCTTAAAGCTCCCGCCATACCCAGAATCAACAGAGTGAACTTTTTAAAAAATCATTTATAGGATATGCTTGTTGCTGGCTAAGCCAGCATTTATTGCTCATCTCTATTTCCCACAGGACAGTTAAGAGTCAATCACATTGTTGTGGATCTGGATTACATGTAGGCCAGGCCAGGCCAGGCATGGACCGCAGATTTCTTTCCTTAAGGGACATTAGTGATGCAGATGTTTTCTTCACCCAACAATTAGCAAAGTTTTCATGGTCATCATTAGACTTCAGATTGTTATCAAATCCCATCATAGCAGGATTTGAACACGTCATTTAAGTCTCTAGATTGACAGTCTAGCAATAATACTATCATCTATATCTTTTCTTACATCAGCTATCCTCATCTGATCTGGCCTACATGTGACTCCAGACCCACTGGCAATGTGGTTGACTCTGAATGCTCTCTAAAATAGCTTAGCAAGCCACTCAGTTGTATCAATCATTATGAAGTCTCAACAAATAAGTGAAACCAGTTGGATCACCTGGCATTGACCTGGACATCAGGAAAGACAACAGCAGAAACAACTCTGTTGACCCTGCAAAGTTCTCCTTATCAATATCTGGGAGGTAATTTGGGAGAACTATCTCACAGAGTTGTCAAGCAACAGCGTGACATTGTCTATGAAGTATTGTTCCATGAGTATGACTATGTCCCAGACACCACCATCACAATCCCTGGATACGTCCTGTCCCACTAAGGTGGCAGCAAAGCGGTATACAGTCAGGAGAGAGTTGTGAAGTGAGACCTTAACATTGACTGTGGCATCCATGAAGTCTCATGACTTAAAGTTAAACATGGGCAAGGATATCTCCCGCTGGTTCCATGTACTGTCCTCCCTCAGCTATTGAATCTATGCTCCTTTAACACTTGGAGGAAGCATGAAGGGTAAGGAATTTCAATGTTACCACCAAGTGTGGCTTGATAGCAGTACTGTTCGAGCAGGTTTGGTCCTAAATGGCACTGCTGCTAGCCTGTGTCTGTGAACAAACAAGAGGGAAAAACAGGCTTGACTTCATTCACACCAATCTGCCGCTGCAGACACATGTGTCCATGACAGTAGCGGTAAAAGTGACCATTGCACAGTCCTTATGAAGATGAAGTCCCACCTTCACATTGAGCATACCCTTCATCATGTTGTGTGGCAGAATCATTCTGCTAAATGAAACAGACTTTGAAAAGATCTGGTAACTCAAAACAGGGCATCCATGAGGCACTGTGGGCTATCAACAGCAACTACTCCAGTATAATCTGCAATCTCATGGCCTAGCTTATACCTATCTCAACCATTACCATTGAGCGAAGGAATTAACCCTGGTTCAATGGACAGTGCAGGAGAGCATGCCAGGAGCAGCACCAGGGCATACCTAAAATGATGTGTCAACTTACTGAAGCTGCCAAACAGATAGCAGAAGCAGTAAGTGATAGACAAAGCTAAGCAATGTCACAACCACAGATCAGATCTGAATAGTGGTTGACATTTAAATAACACATTGGAGGAGGAGGCTTCACAAATATTTCAATCCTCAATAATGGAAGAGCTCAACATATCAGTGCAAAGGAAAGGTTGAAGCAGTTGCAACAATCTTCTACCAGAAATGCCAAGTGGATGATCTATTTCGGCTGCCTCCAGAAGTCCCCAGGATCACAGATACCTATCTTCAGCCTATGTGATTCATGCTGTATGTTATCAAGAAATAGTTAGGTTTACTGCAAAGGCTTTGGACCCCAACAACATTCTAGCAACAGTATTGATGATTTGTGTTCAAATGCAAAATAATATCCAGGCTTGGAGGAAAAGTGGCAAGTAATATTCATGCCACACAAATGCCAGGCAATGATCGTTTCCAACAAGAGACAATCTGACTAGCACCCCTTTCATTCAATAGTGTTACCATCACTGAAAAACCACTCTGAAATCCTTGGGGTCACCATTGACCAGAAATTTAACTAGCCTCGCCACATAAACACAGTGGCCATGAGGTCAGAGACTGAAAGTTGTGCACCAAGTAACTCACCTTAAAACTCAAAGCTTGTCCACCATCTACAAGGCACAGTTGGGAGTATGATGGAATACTCTCCACTTGCCTGGATGGGTACAGCTCCAGCAACATTCACAAAGCTTGACACTATCCAAGACAAAACAGCCTGTTTGATTTGCACCACAGCCACAAACATCACTGCTGCTCAGTAGCAGTAGTATGTACTATCTGTAAGATGTACTGCCGAAATTTACTCGAGATTCTTAGGCAGCACCTTCCAAACTCACAAACACTTCCTTCTAGAAGAACTGGAACACTAGCACCTGCAAGTTCCCCTCTAAGCTATTAACCATCCTGATTTGGAAATATATTGTTGTTCCTTTACTGTCGCCAGATCAAAATCCTGGAATTCCCTTCTTTAGGGCATTGTGGGTCAACCTACAGCATGTGTTTGCTGTTCAAGAAGGCAGCTCACCACCACCTTCTCAAGGGCAACAAGGGACAGACAATAAATGCTGGCCGGTCAGCAATGCCCACAGCCCAACCAGGGGACTGTTCACAGTATTCTAAGTGTGTTCTAATTAGTGCCTAGTATAGTTTTAACAAGACTTCCTTAATTTTATACTCCATTCGCTTTGAAATAAAGGCCGATAGTCAATTTGCCTTCCCTATTACCCACTGAACTTGAATGCTAGTTTTTTGAGATTTTTGAAGCTTGAGGACTCCCAAATCCTTCTGTTTGCAGCTTTCTACAGTCATTCCCCATTTAAATAACATTCAACTCTACTATTTTTTCTTTCAGAGTGCATTGCCTCAGATTTTTTCACATTATACACAATCTGCCAATTATTTTACCTACTCACTTAACCTGTCTATAGCTTTCTGTACCACTTTTTGTGTCAACCCGACCACTTGACTTATCATTTACTTCGGTGTCATCCACAAACTTGGCATTGGTACATTCACTTGCCTCTTCCAAATCATTAATAATTGTGGCCCCGGCACTGATCCCTGCAGCATTATAATGGTTACGGGTTGTCATCCTGAAAATGCCCTCTTTATCCTAACTCTCTATCATCTATTACTTACCCAGTCCTCTCTCCACACTTGTATACTACCTCCAACAACAGGGTCTTATGTTATTAAATAGTCTAATGTGCAGTACCTTACCGAACTTATCTTGGAAACATAATAATGTTACATTTACTGGTTCTCCTTTATCTTTCCTGCTTGTTACCTCTTCAAAGAATTATAATAATTTTGACAGGTCTGATTTCTGTTCATGAAGTTCATGCTGACTCTACTTCTAATGCTCTGTTATTACATCCTTCATAATAGACTCTAGTATTTTCCCAATAACAGATGTTAAGCTATCTATAATTACGTTTTTGACTCCCTCACTTTTTAAACAACTTTGTTACGGTGGCGGTTTCCCAAACTTCTGGGGCTTTTCTACATTTTCAGGATTCTTGTAAGACCACCACAACTCTATCCACTATCTCTGTAGTGACTTCTTTTGATATACTCGCAATCAACTTATCAGGTCCAGAAAAGCCATCAGCCTTTCGCCCCATTAGTTTCCTTAGTATTTTTACTCTAGTGAAAGTTACTGTATATATTTACTTCCTCTATTTTACCTCTTAATTATTTAGTAATTTTGGATGCTATTAGTATCGTTTATCATGAGATTGATGCAAAGTATTTATTTGATTTATCTCAATTTCTTGGCTTCCCATTTCTATTCATCAGCCCCATCCTTGAAGGGGAATTTGTTCATTTTGACTACTCTCCTTTTATATATTTGAAAACGCTATTACTCTCTGTTTCTACATTACTTGATCATTTATTTTCATAGTTTATTTTCTTCCTTTTTGTTGGAGTCAATTTTTGTTAGCTTTTAAAACTTTCACATCCCTGTGGTTTACCACTCATCTCTGCCACATTGTATATTTTCTCTTTCAATTGGATACTATCTTTAACTTGCGTGCTTAACCCTGGTGGGTTTATTCCCTTCCTAGAATCCTCTTTTCTCACTCAGATATATCTTTGCTGTGAATCATGAACTTTTTTTGTTAAACTCCCTTCCCATTTCCCTCCAACAAATGCAATCCCACCCCTTTTTAATTACCCTTATTTAAGTTTAACACAACTGTTTCCAACATGTGTTTCTCACTCTCAAACTGAATGCTAAATTCTACCATGTTATGGTCACTGTTCCTTAGATCTTTTACTCACAGACCATTTATTAAACCTGCCTCATTACACATTATCAGATCAAAAATATCCTGATACCTGTTTTGATCCACAGCATTTTGATCTACAAAACTGTTCCAAATACATTATATGAATTATTCGTCATGGTTATCTCTGTCAATTTGATTTTCCTAATCAAAATGAATATGAATGTTATCCTTGATTAATGTACTGCCTTTTTCATGCCCTGTCATTATCTCCTGATTTATTAGCAATCCTTCAATACAGCTAAAGTCATGGGACCTATAGACTACTCCTACCAACCTAGGAGCAAATTTCTGCATAAGCTAGAATTGAACTGAAAACAACAAATACTGGAAATCACAACTCTGATGAAGAGTCATCTAGACTCGAATGGTTAGCTTGCTCTCTTTCCATGGATGCTGTCTGACCCACTGTGATCTCCAGGATTTTTTTTTAGTTTTCACTCCCACCAGTCTCTTTTTTCTCTTGTTATTTCTTACTTTCAATTCTACATTGTCAGACCCAATATCATTTCTTGCTAATGTACTTGTTCCATTACTCCACCACCCTTACTGCTTTTGAAAAGTCACATATCCCTGAATCACTAATTCCTACTTTTATTTCCTTGTAACCACTTCTCTGCATGGCTATAAGATCATACCCATTAACATCGACTTATACTGTTAATTTGTTTATTTTGCTGTGAATACTACACACATTTAAATAAAAAAAAATTCATTTTTCCTTTTCACCATTGTTCCCCCTTAGACCCTATTTGCTGCTTTATTATACTTGTACACTCTGTCCCTGCCTGTTCCATTCTGGATATTTTTATCTAAAATAGATGTTCTGAAATGCTGCCATATCTTTTTGCCTAATAAGCCCACATTTCCCCTCTCCCACGTCATGACTCCTCTGTTTAGTTTAAAGTTCTCTCTACAGCTGTAGTTATTTAATTTGCTAGGACATTGGTCCCAGCATGGTTCAAGTAAATCCACTCACACTGGAACAGTTCCCTTCTACCAGTTCCAGTATCTAATGAGCTGAGACATATTCCTTCCCCATCATTTTTGTGTGCCAAGCATTTAATTTACTCTATGCCAGTTTGTATAAATATATTTGTACTAAGGAATTACATCATTATTAACAAATAACTGAATGACAATAGATAGTAAATATCAAAATGTTCAGACAATCCATAACATTTGCTGCTTAAATAAAGGAAATGTGTGGATTTTGAATTTTTACAAAATAGCACTGGTTTACTTGTGGTCATAATTCCTTGTCTGTACATCACAAATTGAAAAGTGACAAGAAACATTTACCACGTTACAAAATACCCCCATATTTGCCCATTACCACTTCATCTTTAATTTGAACTAAACCACGATTATATGAACTGGTAAAATTACTCTCATCAGTTATTGGAATTAACTTACTATGAAAATAAACAACCACTTTAATTTGAAACCAGCACCCCATTGTTTTACATATGTTAGCATTGTGTTACTAGATTAGTGATCCAGAGACAAGCTCAATCCCACCATGACAGCATTTTAATTAAATTTAATTACATAGCTGGCATACAAAGGTAGTATTAGTAATGGTGACCATGTAACTATTTGGTTGTAATAAAACTCATCTGGTTCACTAATGCCTTCTTGGAGTAGAAATCTACCATCTTTCTCTGTCTGGCCTGTATAACTTCAGAGCTAGGGAAATGTTTTCGTTAAACTGCTCTCTGAAATTGCTTCAGTTGTCAAGAAGTTGTTTTACTCAAGGATAGTTAGAAATTATTAATTCATTCTGTCTTTGCCACAGGCATTCACATCCTGTGAATAAATCTTCTTTTCCTCAGGTAGTCCCTCAGGATCAAAGATGACTTCCTCCCATTCTGGTTCATTAGATTTTGATGTGACTGATAATCTAGTGCTTGATCTGAAAACTGCCACCTTATAGGGCAGGTGGTACTTAAAGGATTGTGTAGTTTGGTTGTTCATTCCTTCCAAAGCCTTGGTTTCACCTCTGCATGTTGCCAGTGAACTCTCTTAATGCATTTAGTGACTTCCCAAATAAACGTTTGGTCAGTGAGAAACCAGAAATTTCTCGGCTAAATTTCAAGTCATGCAATCGTTTCTTGGTCTGTGTCAGGCATATTAAGTGCTTGATCTGCATAGTGGAGCTGATTTTGAGTGATTACTTTATTGCCTTGATACTAAGCAATTTGGCTTCACATCTAATCAGCACTCCATGGTGGTCATGGCTTCTCAGAATCAAAGATGACATTTAACAAACCAGAGAAGATCTCATGTGGCTGAGGAGGCCAATATTGGATCCACAATGTTTTCCGTGGTGGCAACATGCTGTTGTGTCAGGAAGTGGAATTTATGGAAGCCTAGTTGGATTCCTTCCCCTTCCTCTGCTGCCATCATTCCAAATCACATTTACGTCACTGAAACTTGAAGTGGCTTATGCCTTGATGGATCAAGAGATGCCATCCTGTGTGGTCAGCAGCTTTTAGCTTCCAGTCAATGTCTCCATGCTTTAGAGTACTCTTGAACATATCCTTATAGAGATGTACAGCACAGAAACAGACCCTTCAGTTCAATTCATCCATGCCAATCAGATATCCTAAACTAATCTAATCCCATTTGCCAGCACTTGGCCCATATACCTCTAAACACTTTCTATTCATATACTCATCCAGATATCTTTTAAATGGTGTAATTGTACCAGCTTATACCACTTCCTCTGACATGGCTAACTTCTCAGCGTATTTTTCAATCAATGAAATACGTTTGAAACGTAGTCATGTTTGTAATATGGGAAACTTGGCTGTCAATTTTGTACATTGCATATCCCCAAAAACAGTGATTTGATAATGACCAGCTTTTTTTTTAAAGAAGTTCATTGTGGGACAAATTTTGACCTGAATGCTATGGACAATTCTTTTGTTCCTCTTCAAACAGTGCCATGGGACCTTTTACATTAGTAATGGTGGAACGTAAAGAGAGCAGGTCCCAAGATTATCAAATGCTCCACGAGAAATTTTGGTGTAGGACATGGAAAATTGGCCTTTGCAGGAGGCCACAGAGCTCCAGACACAGACTTGGAAAGCACCGAGAGCAGATGGCTGTAGTTATCAATGTCATATATCGGCAACTCCTTTCAAGTGCACAGGAAAGTTAACCACCCTATATAAACTGGTATACAAATAATCCAAAACATTTGCTACAATATTCAGCATTCACCTCTAGGCAACATTTTAAAGACAAAAATGTTTGTGGAACCAACATTTTGAAAAACCTCTCAACTATGAATCCATGGTGGAAGTTGATATTGTCCACACTATATCCCAGTATCCTGTAATGAACTTTCAATGAGGGGTCTGCAATGTGCATTCACATGGACGAAACTTAGAATTATTTTGTGATTTTAAAAAGCCTCAAATTTGAAATTATGTCATTTTGATTAGGGAGCTAAAGCACCAATTCTGCTTTGGACCCTCCCAAGTAAGTGATCCGCATAAGGAACATTGGCCATGGAAATTAAGAGAAAGAAAATCAAGACCTGCATTCGTGCAGTTACCCATCCTGTGCTGCTTCATGCCAGGTAATTAATTCCAAAGGCCATCGCATAAGTCTTGATTTCTAAATTAAAGAAAATCATACACCATCAGTGTCAACTTTGAAAACCAAGCAATTACAAAGAATTATAACCAACTAAATTTCCTTTTTTTTCATCTGTTGAATATCTTTGCTGAAGACAGCGCATGAAAATTGTTGTGGTGATAATAGCAAGCTATTCAGTCTCCTCAGGAGACTGAGGAAATTCTGCATTCCCACAAAGACTTGTAACAACGTTTAAAGAGGCACTGTAGAAAGCATTCTATCTGGATGCAGCACAGTGTATATGGCAACTGCTGTTCCCAAAACCACAAGAAAGTCATTAACACAGTCCAGTCTGTCATGCAAACCAACCTTCCATCCGTTGTTTTCATCTATATTTCCCACTGACTCAGGAAAGCAATCAACATAATCAAAGACCTGTTATACAGGTTATTCTGCAATAATGCACGCTTCGTTAATGTAAATTTGCTATAACGTGACTGACAAACTGGGGACACTTTCTATAGACTGAACGTTTAAAGCGTGTATTGGTTATAATGTGAATCCAGCCCCGTTAGTTTAAATGGTGCTGCTATTATGCGATTTTCTGATAACACAGGACTGCACAAAGGACAGAACTACCACATTATAGCAGAATTGACTGTACTCTCTTCCACCCTAATCTGTTGGGCAGAAGATATAAAAGTTTGAATATGTGTACAAACAGATTCAAGAACAGCTTCTTCCTCACTATTCTCAGACTTTTGAACGGACCTCTCAAAAGTTAATGTTGATCTCTCTCTGCAGCTTCTCTGCGCCTGTAGCATTGTAATCTGCACTATCTTCTGCTACCCTGATGTACTTTGTATGGTACGATCTGCCTGTAAAGCAAGTAAAACAACACTTTTTACTGTGTCTCAGTACATGTGACAACAATAAATCAAATCAAAAATAGGATATAAATTAGTATTTGTGGAATTGCTTTCATTAATTCAACCAGAGCATGAAGAAGGACTCACTTTGTGGTTGATTTTAAAAGTGAAGTGGTTTGGATATAAATATGTTACCTGAAATTGAACTGTGTCAAGAGTGTGGTGCTGGAAAAGCACAGCTAGTCAGGCAACAGAGGAGCAGAAGAATCAACGTTTCGAGCAGAAGTTCTTCATCATCATTCCTGATGAAGAGCCTATGCTTGAAACGTCAATTCTCCTGCTCC
This sequence comes from Hemiscyllium ocellatum, assembly GCF_020745735.1. Lineage (NCBI taxonomy): Eukaryota > Metazoa > Chordata > Chondrichthyes > Orectolobiformes > Hemiscylliidae > Hemiscyllium > Hemiscyllium ocellatum. The sequence goes on from NC_083430.1 coordinate 45,990,212, forward strand.
TCGGATGTTGCCTGACTAGCTGTGCTTTCCCAGCACCACATTTGTGCTCTGATACTTCAGCATCTGCAGTCCTTATTTTCTCCCTGAAATTGAATTGTGTTGCATTCATTGAAATAAAAACAAAAAATTATGTGGAGTGACAGGAGATGCTAAGATTGTCCTTTCAGAAGATTCAATGGAGTTGTTCAAAATTATGACTGGTTTTGATGGAGGAAGCTGTTTACACTGGTAGAAGGATCAGTAACCAGCAGATGTAGATTCAAAGTGATTGGCAAATGAACCTGAGGTGATGTGAGAAAACATTTTTTTGACACTGCAAGTTGGTGGTGGAAGCAGAGTCAATAGTAACATTAAAAAAAATGGGCAAACACTTGAAGGAAAAAGTATTAACAGGTCTGAAGAGAAATAACAGGAGAGTGGGAGTAGGATTAATTGGATAGTGCTCTCAAAGATCAGGCACATGCAAGAATAGGCTGGACAAACCTTTTATGTGCTTTTTTTCCAGCAAGCTCATAATCTAAGGCATGACCAAGTGTGATATTGAGCCATGTAAACCAAATCTCAGCCAATTTAAGCTGCTACAATTGACATCAAGTTTAGGAAAGGGCAAAATCCAAGAATAGGTGATGCTTAGGCTCATAAATATCATCCAGCCACACTTACTCAAAAGCAAACTGTGCAGATGTCAGTGAGAACAGAATTAAGGTTTGTTGTGATCTTTGCTGCTATCAATTAGCCAACTGACATAATTGGCACAAACTTGCCCATGGGTATCAGACGACTGCCAAGAAATATGGAAGTGGCACCCTAGGGAAGGAATTCTGAAATGTGTGTTGCTATGGTATGATATCACACCCCAATATGCTATGCTTGAACTCATTATTGTGCAATTTTACTTGATGTGCAAGAAAAGTTTAAAGGCTCAGGCCTGTGCACTTATATCAGACCCATTGCAAGTGTTAAAGTTTGATTAAATTTCATTTGTAGCAGGAATGAAAATTAAACACTGAGAAAGAGTAAGTTACGATCAACACAAAATTTTATTTAAAATTATACACATTTGGATGCATCGGCCTTGCCTTATTATATGAAGGCAATGATTCACTGGCATTTTGCTCACTTCTATTAAATAAATGGATTAATCTGCACTGCACTGAGCATTCAAGTTAGCTGAGTCATTGAGCTGGGGTTCCATCTGTTACTGCTGCCTCATTGCCCAAAAGGTATAAAATTCAGCAAGGCACACATAAGGATAGTAAAAATCATCAAATGCATTGTATTGTACAGAGAAACATGTTTATAAATTATCAAGTGTAATAATATTTTTAAAGGATACAGATTGGATTGGATTTGCAAAGTAATGCAGCTAAAGGCAAAATATTTTTTCTCTTGAAACTTTGACTGCTATTTCCATTGTCATCTCAGGATGTTATCCAAAATAGGTTTTGAAAAAAAAGTCAGTTACTACAATTGATGTTGAACCATTTTAAAAGCTATACTGGACAAAATTGGTTTACTCATCATTGCGAGTTGATACGTTGCCAGAATTTTAAAACACTGGGAGGAAATGTTTTTTTACATCTTGCCTTATCTACATACTGCAGAAGCACATATTTAATTAGTGCACGGGGCTTTCTGACTCCTTCTTTCAAGGAAATGCTTGCAATATTTAAATAAAACATATGAAACAACTTAAAGAGGAACCATCTGTTACTGTTTTAAATAGAGTCAAAAACAAGAAATAGCTTCTCATCTTTTTCCTAATTTATTAATTGGCAGTGTCTAAGTTTAAATCACAAACTGCAAATAAAGACATCCATTCAGCCCATCTAATTCTTTCCAACATATAAGTAACCCCAATGCAGCAACAAATTGTTTCAAATTAGTCCTGAGTTATTGCCTACATCATTCTAGCAGTCCATTCCACATTATTGTTCACCTGTTATATGAAGACCAATGTCCTGAATCAGTCCTAAATATGCCAGTGCTAACTTTGAAATTTGTTATCTTTGCAAGTTAGCTTAAATCCAATTTCTGAATTTACCTTTTCCCTTGATTTAATTTCTGTCCCTCTACAAACTCACTTCAGAGTCTTTCACAGCTGAAAATGCTAACTTCTCCAATGCTCGTCCTCCTAAAATCAACATTTTTTCCACTTGATGTAATTCTTCTAATAACCATCCATTGTTTGAACCCTTCAGACAACTTGCTTCCCACACCTAAGATACAGCCTAAAGCTTTCAGTTTAAGTTATAGTCTTTCATATGAGATCTGGTTAGGCCCCATTTAGAATACTGTGTCCAGTTTTGGGGCCCACACCTCAGGAAGAACATACTGACACTGAAGCATGTCCAGCAGAGATTCACATGAATAATCCCTGGAATGGTAGGCCTAACATACGATGAACAGCTGAGGATCCTGAGATTGTATTCATTAGAGTTTAGAAGGTTGAGGAGAGATCTAATAGCAACTTACAAGATAATGCATGGCTTAGAAAGGGTGAATGACAGGAATTTGCTTCCATCAGGCAGGGATACTAGGACCTGTGAGCACAGTCTTAGAATTAGAGGGGGTCAATTTAAAATGGAAATGCGGAGACATTTCTTCAGCCAGAGAGTGGTGGGCCTGTGGAATTCATTGCCACGGAGCACAGTGGAGGCCAGGATGTTAAATGTCTTTGAGGCAGAGATTGATAAATTCTTAATCTCGTAAGGAATTCAGGGATACAGGGAGAGTGCGGGCAAGTGCAGTTGAACTGCCCATCAGCCATGATTGAATGGCAGAGTGGACTCGATGGGCCCAATGGCCTTACTTCCACTCCTATGTCTTATGGTCTTATGAAACTTCCATGCAAAATGTCTTTTAGAAATCGTGTCATAATATATTGTGGGGTTTTCCATAATTGTCCTGATTTTGTTACTCAAAGAATTCAAAGAGATTGATAAGGCAAGGTCTTCTTCCTCTGAATCAATGTTAATTGCTTTTTAATATGGAGTGGGCAAATAAATGATGGATCAAGCATAATATGGATAAATGTGAGATTATCCACTTTGGGAACAAAAACAGGAAGACAGATTATTGGGAAAGGGGAATGTATAACGAGGGGAATGTATCCAACAATTGTTGAAAATAAGCATGCATATGCAACAGGTGATAGAGAACGCAAATGGTATGTTGGCCTTCATAGCAAGAGGACTTGAATACAGGAGCAGTAATGTCTTTCTGCAATTGTGCTGGGTGTTGGTGAGACCATACCTGGAGAACTGTGGACAGTTTTGCTCCCCTTATCTGAGGATGCATGTTCTGATTATGGAGGGATGTTTACCAGGTTGAAACCTGGGATGGCAAGATTGACACATAAAGAGAAACTGGATCAGTTCGGACTAAGTTTGCTGGAACTTGGGAGGAAAAGAGTAGGATTCTCATAGAAGTCCATAAAATTCTAACAGGACTAGACAGGGTAAACACAGGATAGATATTCTCAATGATGGGGGAGTCCAGAACCAGTAGTCACAGTCAAGGATATTGGGTAGGCCATTTAGGACTGAGATGAGGAGAAATTTCTTCATCCAGAGAGTGGTGAGCATGTGGAAATCTCTACCAAAGAAAGCAGTTGAAGCCAAAATATTCAATGTTTTCAAGGAGTTAGATATATTCCTTTGGACTAAAGGAGTTAAAGGGTATGAGGAGAAGATAGGAACAGGATACTGAGTAGAATGATCATTTGAATGGCTGAACAGACTCAATGTGCTGTATGATCTACTTTTATTTTCGATGTCACTGCCTTGCTTAGGTAATCTTCAAGTTTACTCCTAATAATCACTTCCACAATTTGACATGAGCTTGCAGGAAACCAATTCCTTCCAATCTTGGTAGGATCTGAAATTAAGAGTCTTGACCTATCACATAGGCAATTTAATTTAAAAAATGTAGAATGGACTAAATTATTGTGCACATTTGATGATCTGCAACTGACAGAAGTTTTGACTTTCAAATGAAATGTTAAGCTAAGGTCCGATTTACCTTCATGACATCTCAATATTTGAAGAACAGCCAAAAATAACTGAAAACAAAACAACTGCTCATTACTTCATTCCCATTTTCAGGGGAGACAATGGCCTAATGGTATTATCACTGGACTGTTAATCCAGAGACCCAGGTAATGTGCTAGAGGTTTAAATCCTGCCTTGGTAGATGCTAGAAATTGAATTCAATTTAAACAAATCTTTGGAATTAAGTGTCCAACAATGATCTCAATGAAGACCATGACAATATTGATTGTTAGAAACAATTTGATTCATTAATGACCTTTAGAGAGGGAAACTGCTATCCTTATCTGATCTGGCTTACATGTGACTCCAGATCCACAGCAAAGTGGTTGACTCTTAACTACCCTCTGGGCAATTAGGAATTGGGCAATAAATGCTGGCCTAGCCAGGGATGCCCTCATCCCATGAATGAATTAAAAATATTCTGTGAGCAATTTAGCAACCATTTTTCCCTGATTACAACAAAGGTTAATTTCAAAAGTACTCATTTTGCTATAAGGTGCTTTGGTACATCCTGATGTTATGAAAGTCTTTATGCAAATTTATCTTAAATCAGGTGCTCAATGCAATCTCTAGCACTTGTAATATAGGAATTCATTTTATAGCACCCATAATAAAATTCCATTCCAAATATTTGTGAAAGTAATCCAATTTTTTTGTTCCTGTTGAATGAGTTTGTTGCATTTTTGACAAGGGTTAAATAGCTGTCGTGTTAGAGGCATGAAAGTGAAAACACAATTTAAATGTTGTCCTTTTCAACTCACTGGCCATGTACTGTAGACAGTTTAAATAACCGTATTGAAAGATACTTGTTTTCCTTGTCAGTGGAGATGCAAAAGGTATTTCAGCAAGACTGAATACAGTTCAGGTAAAATTGTTTAAATTAACTAATTTAGACATGCATCAAGGGGATAAAAAGTTTATATTTCAAGATTGTAGGAGGAATGATGAAAATAAAGGGTATGGAGGCAATTCTGTGGTTTTCAGCTCCTGGGAAGATAAAAGTTGCAGTGGGAGTGACAGGTCTTTGAATCATGTAGATATATTGACTCTAATTGGATTTTGAAGTAAATCCTGAGTTTCATGCAGATCTGGGCTGAAATATTGTATTGTGACACAATTCCAACCATTACTGACATCCTCAAGCACTTATATGGCAAGTTCAACGTTGATCATGATATGGAGGTGCTGGTGGTAGACTGGGGTGGACAAAGTTAAAAATCACACAACACCAGGTTATCACCCAACAGGTTTATTTGAAAGTGCTAGCTTTTGGAGCGCTGCTTCTTCATCAGGTAGCCAAATAATGTTATGATTTCTCAAAACAAACTTCTTTAATATAAAATGATTGCATAAATCATTATCTGAATACTATTTATGTTATGCTCAATTTAAAATTTCTACTTTTCATCTGAGCAATATTTACGACAGTTATTGATCACTAGTACAGTAGCAGTAATGCTTAAGTGCATGGCAATAAAGCCTAGAGTTGAGTCTTTTCAACCCCCATTAACAATACAAGCTAAGTGCAGGACTGGATGTTAAAAGTGTACAAGACTCATGTTAAAATTGTGCAAGACATTGGATCGGCCGCATTTAGACTCCTGTACACAGTTCTGATCGCCACATTACCAAAAGGATGTGGATGCTTTGGAGAGGGTGCAGAGAAGGTTCCCTGATATGGGAGGTGCTAGCTATGAAAAGAGGTTAAGTAGGTTAGGATTGTTTTCATTAGAGAAAAGAAGATTGAGGGGGGAACCTGATTGAGGTCTACAAAATCATGAAGGGTATAGACAGGGTAGATAGCGATAAATTTTTTCCCAGGGTGAGGGATTCAATAACGAGAGGTCACACATTCAAGGTGAGAGGTGAAAAGTTTAAGGGGGATCCATGTGAAAAATACTTTATACAGAGTGTGGTACGTGCCTGGAACACGTTGCAAGCAGAGGTAGTACAGGCAGGCACGGTAGATTCATTTAAAGTACATCTGGACAGATGCATGAGTAGGTGGGGAGCAGAGGGATACAAATGCTTAGGAATTGGGCAATAGGTTTAGAGAGTGGATTTGGATCGGCTCAGGCTTGGAGGGCTGAAGTGCCTGCTCCTGGGCTGTAAATTTTCTTTGTTCTTTGGATGTTAAGGCTGATGTCTGAATGGAATTAAAAGCTTCATGGAAAAATGTTAATTAAGTTTTTCTCTGGATAAGTGAAGGGCCAGACAAAATAGAGTGTTACTTCTGTAATGGTGATATCACACTTGGAGTGCTGCAGTTATATATTTCTATGTAGAATTATAACATTACTGTCTTCTGGAAGGTGAGCAGAATTTTTGAAGGCTAGGTCAGAAACTCTGAGAGGCTAGCCTTAAGGCTCATTTGTGCTTCATGCCCAGGAGCTTTTCATTCTGAGCAGGCAGAATCTCATCTCAAGTGTGATTAAAAACATATCTCACCTCGTTCTTTTCACACAGCAGAATGATTAAAGTGGGACTTTGTGGATCATCAACAATTTACAGATTAAACAGTCTTTAGAGGATTTAATATGCTACTTCCTGAATCTCCTGGGTCAGTTTTTTTTTGCCAAGAAAAGCAGGAGTAGCCGCTACATCATTGCCATTGGCTGTCAATGGACCTGCAACTTCCATATCTGTTGGCAAGCTTCTTCCAAAGGGTATTCTTGCAAATGCTGAAGTCACAAATATGAGTGCATTACGCAGTAGGAATTTTGAGTGTGAACTGCACATAAACACACAATTATTGTGAACAATTTTGGGCCCCATATCTCAGTAAGGATGTATTAGCCCTGGAGCAGGTCCAGAGGAGGTTCACGATAATGATCCCATGAATGAAAGGCTTAACATATGAAGAATCTTTGAGGATTCTGGAACTATACTCAATAGAAGGATATGCGGGAATCTGATTGAAACTTACAGAATACTGAACTGCCCGGACAGAGTGGACATTGGGAAGATGTTTCCATTGGCAGGAGAGATAAGGACCCGAGAGCTCAGCCCTAGAGTAAAGGGAAGACCCTTTAGAACGGAGATTAGGAGAAACTTCTTTAGGCAGACAGTGGTAAATTTGTGGAATTCATTGCTATGGACAGCTGTGGAGGCCAGGTCATTAAATATATTTAAGTCAGAGATAGCTAGGTTCTTGATTATCAAGGGGATCAAAGGTTATGGGGAGAAAGCAGAAGAATGGGGTTGAAAAACCAATCAACCATGGTTGAATGGCAGAACAAACTCGATGGGCTGAGTGGCCTAATTTCTGCTCCTATGGTCTTAAGCCTAGACCCCGTAGCAAACGGGCAAACAGAGGGGAAATTGGCCCCTCTGTGTTTGTGAGTAAATCAATTAAAAACTTTGCTAATTAAATTTTCAAGAGCGTAATGTCAGTGTTAAAACAATATGGATGGCTTGGTAGATAGTTGGACTAGACTATCCTTGTGTGCATTTAAAAAAGTAATTAGTTACAGCCCACAAAGGATGATAGGCATTTCACTTCATTAGGAGATACAACTGGCTCCATACTGCTTGATGGGCACTATTTGGCAAGTGTTTAGCAAGGTGGAGAGGTAGGCCTGCAGGAGCTATCACAGCCAGTATTGGGATTGAACCCTCAATGTTGGTATCAGTGCTAAGCTGAGCTAATCAACCTCTATATGCTATTGTTACCCAGCCATTTCCTTAGCCTTCCAATTGTACATTGTACCAGAAAACCTCAGAAGTATGGAAGCAATAAATAAAAGGGCAATGGAAATACCTTGGCTGAATAAGGCCATTTTGAGTTTGGTTAGACTAGATTACCTACAGTGTGGAAACAGGTCCTTTGGCCCAACAAGTCCAGACTGATCCTCCGAAGACCCATTCCCCTTACTCTATATTTACCCTTGACGAAAGAATCTAATACTGTGGGCAGTTTAGCATGGCCAGTTCACCTGACTTGCACATCTTTGGACAGTGGGAGGAAACCAGAACATGCAGAGGAGACCCACACAGACCTGGGGAGAATGTGCAAACTCCACACAGACAGTCACCTGAGACTGGAATCGAACCTGGGACCCTGGTGCTATGACGCAGCAGTGCTAACCGCAGAGCAACGGTGCCACCATTCTTGTCTCACTTGTCAGCATATGAGTTTTGTTAGGTAGCTTGAAAAATAGGTACCTTTTAAAAAATGATAGTCTAGTATTCCCTGAAAGTGGAGTCGCAGGTTGATAGGATAGTGGCATTTGGTATGTTTTCCTTTTTTGGTCAGAGATTTGAGTAGAGAAGATGGAAAGTCATTTTGCAGGTGTGGAGGACATTGTCAGGCTACTTTTGGAATACTGTGTGCAATTCCGGTCTCCCTCCTATCGAAAGGATGTTGTCAAACTTGAAAGGGTTCAGAAAAGATTTACATGGATGTTGCTAGGATTGGAGGATTTGAGCTGGAGGGAGAGGCTGAACAGGCTGGGTTGTTTTCCCTGGAGCGTCGGAGGTTGAGGGGTGATCTTATCGAAGTTTATGAAATTATGAGGGGCATGGGTAGGGTAAGTAGACAGGTCTTTTCCTTTGGATGGGTGTGTCCAGAACTAGAGGGCATAGGTTTAGGGTGAGAGGGGAAAGATATAAAAGAGACCTAAGGGACAACTTTTTCACGCAGAAGGTGGTTTGTGTACAGAATGAGCTGCCAGAGGAAGTGGTGGAAGCTGGTACAATTACAACATTTAAAAGGCATCTGGGTGATTATATGAAAAGGAAGGATTTCAAGGGATATGGGCCAAGTACTGGTAAGTGGGACTTCCTCTCTCTACAAGAATCTCAGGGAGTCCCTCTGCCACTGCAACTCCCAGGTCATTTCCTCTGCCCTGAAGCTCTTCAACCATGTTGTGAAAACTCTATGCTACTTTCTCCTCACCCCCACCCTCCTCTAGCTTATCTCTCCATGCTTCAGGCTCACTGCCTTTATTCCTGATGAAGGGCTTTTGCCCGAAACATCGATTTTGCTGCACCTTGGGTGCTGCCTGAACTGCTGTGCTCTTCCAGCACCACTAATCCAGAATTTGGTTTCCAGTATCTGCAGTCATTATTTTTACTTAGTTTATTTTAACCCTACTGCGAATCCTATTGCAAGGATGCCTGCCTTGAAGAAGTTTTCCTCCTCTCTCTACAAGAATCTCAGGGAGTTCCTCTCCCACTGCAACTCCCAGGTCATTTCCTCTGCCCTGAAGCTCTTCAACCATGTTGTGAAAACTCTATGCTACTTTTCCCCACCCCCACTCTCCTCTAGCTTATCTCTCCACACTTCAGGCTCACTCCCTTTATTCCTGATGAAGGGCTTTTGCCCGAAACGTCAATTTCGCTGCACCTTGGATGCTGCCTGAACTGCTGTGCTCTTCCAGCACCACTAATCCAGAATCTGGTTTCCAGCATCTGCAGTCATTGTTTTTACCTAGGTTAGGACATCTGTTTGGCATGGACGAGTTGGGCCAAAGGGTCTGTTTCTGCTGTACGTTTCTAAGACTCTACAACTCTCTGTGGGAGTCTAGAGGTACATGGAGTGGTGAACCTATTGGAGACCAGAAATATTCTCCCAGAGAGATTGGATCATTTACAACTCACTCAGTGTGGACCCTTCTGATATGTAGGGACCACAGCAGCTAAGTTGCACAATGCAAAGATCCACAAGCAGCAATGAGGTGATGAGATAATCTGTTTTAGAATTTGGTTTGGGGGAAAATGTTGGAGATTAGAAGAAATCTTCTCCTTGTCTTCAAATAACACCTTGGAATCTTTCACCTCGGAGGGCATTCAGGGAGTTAAGTGACAGAAGTGCTGCACTGGCATGTCAGCCTTGGGTAGTTTAGAAGCTTAAGTCTATTGTAGTAAGACTTGAAATCTTAACCTCTTGTCACAGATGAAACAGTGTTACTACTGAGTCATAGCTGACATGGAAGAACACCTATTATTTTAATATTTATTGCAACATGTCACGTTTCCCAAAAATAAATACCAATATGAGCAGGAAGAGGATAAATAGAAAATTGCAATTATATCATGCTGACCACCCATGTACAGACATCTGGATAACAATCCAGCAGCCTACTGTAAGAATACAGAATAAGATACTATTGATCTCAGTTAAGTACTGCAGACTACTAGTCATTTCATGACAATTATGCATCACTGAACCAGATCACACATAAAATGAAAATGGCTAAGATTATACACCACACATGGTGTGTGGGCTAGTATATTCATAATATTTTGTCTTATTATACTTGACTTCTATACATAATTATAGTTTTGGATCAGAAGAAAGCAGTGTTATTTTACACAAAAGAAAATTATATGTAATTGATGCTGCTCATACCTTTATATTAAGTGTTTTTAGTTCCTCCATTATTTTTATTTTGGTATGCTTCTATTTAACAACTTGGAGACCACAAGAACATTGTCACATCCCAGACTCTGACAAATACTGCAGGAATTTCTGCCTTTCCCTCATTCTTCTAATCACTTCAGCTTTAAAATTTAAAGTTGGCATCATTATGCAACAATTTCAATTTATCTGGCCCTTCCTTTCACTCTTTTCAATCTTGATAATGATGTGCCCTCAACCTTGTACATTGGCATCTCAATGGAAATAAAAGCAACATTTCATTTTAAAGTAACTAATTCATTGCTTGTACAACTTGCACATGTATAGCACCTTTGATGTAGGAAATACCCCAAAACACTTCATAGAGGGGTAACGAGAGGCTTCAAGTTCGTCCTGTTGAATATAGAGCTATTAAGGGGGCTGACCAAAAGCAGTTCTAAAAGTGGAAGCTAACCTCATATCTGCTGCTGCATAGTTAAAAGGTAGATGCCAATGAGAACCAGGAAAGGGCCAAGGTTAAACCATCAGGAGACGTCTGAATGATAATGCAATTGCCATTCTTCTGAGTGAAAATATAATGATGATTTCAGCACAGGGAGTGGTGAGTTCCTAATTGATACTCTTTATTCCTCTTTAAATGCCTTATTAACCATTAACGCACCATGGGTTGTGATTTTACCAAATAAGCCAAACAAACTAGCTGATGGAAAACTTTGATATGGAAACTTGAGCAGGTGTCTGATAGATTCATCTCTTGCTCCAAATGAGCCCTATGTTGCAGTGGTGTTGATAGAATGGACACCTAGAGGGGAGAGGATGATGTTGGGGTTCACAGCAATTCTTCATTGCTGAGGCTAAAAGCTAGTGCCATAGGCTAATCTTACTTCCACAAGCTTATTGTACATCCCCCACCATAACATATCCTTAGTGACCAGGGAGTGATGTCATATCGAGCAACAAACCATCTAGGTATCTGGAACCTACATTGGTTCACTTTAACTTCACCTTGTTACAGGATGTCTTCCCATGCAATAATGGACAAATGGGTTAGACACTAATGGATGGCATTGCTCTTCTTGCTGGTACATGTGGGCAAAGGTGTCGAGATATTTTGAGGGAGTGAGGAGGCAATGTGGAAGGGTTAGTAGTGAGGGAGGAAGGAGGGATAAGGGCAACGTGAGGGAAGATATTGCATGCAGTGGAAGGGATGTCAGAGCAGAACCCTAGGTGGGAGGTGAGTGCAGTAGCAGAGATGTAGTGAGTGTGAGATAGCATAGAACAGAGGATGGCACTTATCTTGGTGGCAGTAAGAAGGTCACTTACCATCTTTTGGCACTGCTGCTGGACCTCTGTATCCTGGAGAGGGGCACTGACCCCATGGTGATCTCTGACCAGGCAGACATATTGAGGTGATGGACTTCCTCTGTCTGGCTTCTGGGATCAGATGTCACCCCCATGCACCGTTCCATCAATTAGGACTTTCAGACCCCTGTCTACTTACCTCCATGCCAATTTACCCTTATTATCCATCTCTGTCCAGTCACCAATCAGGAGCAAGGTAAATGCCAGATGCCAGCACTCCTCCATCGTGGGGTTTTGAAGATGACATGGCCTCACGGGACTCTGATATTACGTTAGTTATCCAGTGAGTGGCAAGCTCTTCCAGGAATGGATTATGGTAAGATGGAACAGATATACGACATGACACTCGCCACTGGGTTGGCACTGACAAAGTGGTGAATTTGGTAAGATGCAGTGAAAAAATACATCCAGCCTAACACGAGAGACATTAAAAATTACTCATTTTTAAGTACTGTATTAATTCCTGTAAAGAACTGAATGAGATTTCATAAATCAATTGGTATAAAATATTAGATATTACTATTTATTTAGCAGATGAAGTCACAGGGTCAAGTAATAGCCTGGTCAGTACCTGGATGGACATCTTTAAGATCACCTTCAAATTTAGTCATTGGCCACTCCTCAACAATGTGAGTGGAAGGGTGCAGAAATGTTACAGGAAAGAGGCTAAGGGTCACTTAGAAAAATTGAGTGATTGGGCAAATGCATGACAAATGCAGTAAACGGTGGATAAATGTGAGATTATCTTTGGTAGCAAAAATTATTATTTGAATGGCTGTAAATTGAGATAAGGGAATATTCACCAAGACCTGGGTGTCCACGTGCACCAGTGTTTGAAAGTAAGCAGGCAGATGCAGCAATCAGTAAAGAAGGCAAACTGCATGTTGGCTTTTATAGTCAGAGGATTCGGGTACGGGGCAAGGATGTCTCACTGCAATTATACCAGGTATTGGTGAGGCCACACCTGGAATATTGTGTGCAGTTTTGATCTTCTTATTTGAGAATGTTCTTGCTACACAAGGATTCTACCAAAGGTTTACCAGACTGATTCCTGAGATGGCAGGAGTGATACATGCGGACGGATTAAGTCTGTTCGGATTAAGTTCACTGGAATTTAGAAAAATGAGGCACGTCTCATAGAAACCTATAAATTTTAACAGAAGCGGATAGTTAGATGTAGAAAGGAAGTTCCTGATGCTGTGTAAGTCCAGAACCAGGGGTCATAGTTTAAGGATAAGGAACAAAGAACAAAGAAAATTTACGCCCAGGGACAGGCCCTTTGGCCATCCAAGCCAGAGCTGATCCAAATCCACTCTCTAAACCTATCGCCCAATTCCTAAGCATCTGTATCCCTCTGCTCCCCACCTACTCATGCATCTCAGACACACCTTAAATGAATCTACCGTGCCTGCCTCTACTGCCTCTGCTGGCAACATGTTCCAGGCACCTACCACCCTCTGTGTAAAGTACTTGCCAAGTATATCCCCCTTAAACTTTTCACATCTCACCTTGAACGGGTGACCTCTCGTTACTGAATCCCTCCCTGTGGGAAAAAGCTTATCTCTTTCTACCCAGTCAACACCCTTCATGATTTTGTAGACCTCAATCAGGTCCCCCCTCAATCTTCTTTTTTCTAATGAAAACAATCCTAACCTACTCAATCTCTCTTCGTAGCTACCACCTTCCATACCAGGCAAAATCCCTGTAAACCTTCTCTGTACCCTCTCCAAAGCATCCCTATCCTTTTGGTAATGTGATGACCAGAATTATACACAGGATTCTAAATGCAGCCGAACCAGTCTTATACAATTTTAATATGACCTGCCAGCTCTTATACTCAATACCACATCTGATAAAGGCAAGCATACCATATGCCTTCTTGGCCACTCGATGCACCTGTGCAGCCATCTTCAGGAAACAATGGACCTGAACTCTCAGATCTCTCTGCTCATCAACCTTTCCGAAGGCTCTTGCGTTTACAGTATAGTTCCCTCTAGCATTAGACTTCCCAAAATGCATCACCTCACATTTGCTTGGATTGAACTCCAACTGCCACTTCTCCACCCAACTCTCCAGTCTATCTATATTCTCCTGTATTCTTTGACAGTCTCCTATGCTCTCTGCTACTCCACCAATCTTCGTGTCATATGCAAACTTGCTGATCAGACCAATAATGCCCCCTTCCAGATCATTTATGTATATTACAAACGATAGTGGCCCCAGCACTGATCTCTGTGGAACACCACTGGTCACCTTTCTCCATTTCGAGAAACTCCCTTCAGCTACTACTCTTTGTCTCCTGTTGCTCAACCAGTTCTTTATCCACCTAGCTAGAATACCCTGCACACCATGTGACTTTACTTTCTCCATTAGTTTATCATGGGGAACCTTATCAAATGCCTTACTAAAGTCCATGTATATGACATCTACAGCCCTTCCTTCATCTATTAACTTGGTCACTTCTCAAAGAACTCAATTAAGTTGGGAAGGTACAATCTACCCCACACAAAACCATGTTGCCTATCACTGATAAGCCCATTATTTTCCAAATACAAATGGATTTTATCCCTCAGTACCTTCTCCAGCAATTTTCCCACCACTGACGTCAGGCTCAATGGTCTCTAGTTACCTGGAATAAGGGGTCAACATTGTAGAATGAAGATGAAGTGAAAATTTCTGTATACAGAGTAGTGAGCCTATGGAATTCACTATCACAGAAAATAGTTGAGGCCAAAATATTATGTGTTTTCAAGAAGGAGGTACATATAGCTCTTGTAACTAAAGGGATCAATGGATCTGGAGGGGAGGGCAAGATTAGAGTATCATCAGATCAAATGATGTAGCAAACCTGAGGGATTGAATGGGCCACTCCTGTACTATCTTTTGTATTTCTATGCATCTGCTCACTCATTCAATTTTTCTAAATAACCTTTAAGCCTCTTTCCTTCCTTTTCGCTGCTCATAATACCACCTAGTTTTGTATTGGCAGCACTGTTGGAAAGAATACATTTGTTGCAGGCTGGACAGTCAGCCATCTCATAGTCAGGGCCCAGGATAATAAGTTTGCCAAAACCTCACCACCAACAAAAGTTCTTGCTGCTAGAGGCAGATGTGTAAAGATATTTGGGCAATATTGAGTCTGAACTTTGACTTAGTCCTCGAATTTTTGACTTGAAGTCAGAAAGTTGCACATTCATATTTCATTCCAGAAATTTAAGCATATAATTTGGGTTGACACCTCAGTGCCATACAGAGAGAGTGCTGCACTGTAGGAGGTGATGTTGTATGAATTACTTATAAAACATATGACTATAAAAGGACACATATCACTATTCAAACAAGATCAGGCAAATCACTCCGTGTCCTAGTCAATATTTATATCTTATTCAATATCACAATAAAGACAGAATTATCAGCTCATTTCTATCAATGGGATATTCCTGTGTATAAATTGGCTGAATCATAGAATGATGGAATCAAACAGTACAGAAAAGGGCCATTGACCCATCAAGTTTGCACCACCAAAAATACAGTAATCTCATACCTACAGGAGTCCTAATTTCTTGCACTAAACCCATTGTCTTGAATATTATGAGACTCAAGTGCTCATCTAAGAACTGTTTAAAGGTTGTGAAGTTTCCCACCTCAATTACCCTCTCATGCAGTGCATGCTAGATCATCATCACATTCTGGGTGAAAAGGTTTCTCCTCAAATCTCCTGTAAACCTAATTAAGCCCCTCTGCTGCTTTCTATTCACCCTGTCCATGTCACTCATAATCTTATGCATCTCTCTTGGGTTCCTCCCCCCCTCAAACTTCTTTGTTACAAAGAAAACAAGGTCAGAAGTCAGACAACACAAGGTTATAGTCCAATGGGTTTATTTGAAATCACAAACTTTTGGAACACTGCTCCTTCATCACTTCACTTGACAATGGAGCAGCGCTCCGAAAGCTTGTGATTTCAAATAACCCTGTTGGATTACAACCTGGTGTCGTCTGACTTCTGACCTTGTCCACCCCGTCTAACATGAGCACCTCCACATCATGACAAAGAAAATATACTGTCTTTTCTTATATTACCAAATGTAAAGCATTCTAGGACACCCTGAATTTGTAAAAGGAGCTGCATAACTGTAAGAACTTTATTTAATAAATTAAGCATTTAATGGCTGTCATAAAGCAAGACTAAGGAAGATTTAGAATCAGATTATTGCCTGCTTTTTAGGCTACTGTTGTATTGTAACTGACACAAAAAAGGCTTGATAAGTTGATAGGTTCATCTATATAAAATAAACTAAAGGACATCACTTTTAAATACAGTTTCTTTGACATGAAGACATAAAATGGTGGATAATATAATACAGAAACTGACTTGAAGAATCCAACTATTGCTTCAGAGTGTGGTGTCTATCCTGGAATCCTAGACTACCAACTATTTAAGTTTAATTGAATGGTGAGAGAGGGATGTTTGATTGATGACATTTTGTGGCTAAAATCTGTTGGAACTTTCATTGCAAGCAATTTCCTGAACTTTGGTTACTTGAATATTAGATGCTTCAAAACTGTATAGTTGCTTGAGGGTTATAATTGATTTGATAAATGCATACACGTAGGGTAGATATGAAATTTAAACATTCCATCCAGCAATATAGTGCATCACTCTTTCAGCATCACAAATGTAAATTTTATGTTACGCTAAAAAGTATTGAAAACCCAATCTGATCCCTGATTGACCTGAGGGTTTGATTGAATGAACCATTAGCTTTGAGGTATTAAAGGGACATACATATTTCCACTCCAGCATCATAATAATATCCGTGCTTTGCATAGTATAGTTCCTGCTTGTATAGAGCAGTACAACTACTGACATATCACACCAGGAATGATTTCCATGTAAGAGAATAATTTTCCATGTAACTCCTTTAACTGGAATGAGGGGCATTTCAGATGTAAGATTTCAATGCTACGTTAAAGTAGTGTCACACTATTCACGGGGTGCAGTCTTTCGGCTAAGAAGTTAAATCAATACGTTGTCTTCTCAGGTGGACATAAGAGATCCCAAGGGAGTATTTCAAAGAAAGACAAGGTGGTCTTGTCAATATTTATCTCTCTAGCAACATTAATAAGGAAAAAGATTATCTTGTCATTATCACACTACTGTTTATGCGAAACAGTGAGCTGCATATATCTGGAATTCACTACAAAAATATTGGTGGAAGCAAAGCCAATATTAAGTTTTAAAAGGAATCAAATAAAAATCTGAAAAGGGAATATAAAATAGAAGACTGTAAGAAAAGAACAGAGGACTAGAACTAATTGGATAATTTTTCAAAGAGCTTATATTTTCATGATAGGCTAAGTGATCTTCTTATGTGCTACACTGCTCCAAGATCCCATAAATCTCTTAAGTATTCTAAGAATTATCCACTTAATGAAGATTATTTGATGGACTTGGTTTTCTGTTTAACAAATACTTTGGTATAAGATGCAACTTTTATTAAAGTAAGTCAGTCGACCATTTTTTTAAAATTTTAATTCCTGGGATATAAGTATTACTACTGGGCCATCATTTATTGTCTGTTGCTAATTGCCCTGGAGAAGATGTGTTGCCTTCTTGAACAGTTAGAGGCCATTTGGTGTAGGTGCGCCCCAGTGCTATTAGGAGCGGAGGTCCATGTTTTCAATACAACGACAGTGAAGGCATGGTGAAATCATTTAAATCCGGATGGTGTGTGGTTTGCAAAAAGAACTTGCAAAAGGTGGTGTTCTCTTGCTTCTGCTGCTCTTATCATTCTAAATGTTAGTGGGCACAGGTTTGGGACATGATAATTGAAAATTTGCCGACATAACAACACAATGACCTTTTGTGCAGTATCATTGCAATGACACCTGATTCATTGAGCTGTTTTCTGTCACATGAAGACAATACCTCAGCCTGATTGTTTTATTCTTCTATTCATGCATCTATATTCTAATTGCATCTAGATAGTTAATATTTTATTCACTACTCCTGCTATGTGCTAGCATACCATAATAGTCTCAATGGTATTGAAAAGATTTCAATAAATACGTTCACAATGAGAAAGCATAACATTCTTTGAGTGAAAATAACTACAATCAAATTTGAAAATCAAAATTGCTGTTAAACGTCTTGATATAAGATGTAATAAATCGAACTTAACTGAATATTAAGTGTAAAATGAAGTGTTTTACTTGTCATATTGAAAAGGCTGAAGCAAAAAGGCATCTATTGGAGTGTTATTTGTTGCTGACTACTTCATGGTGTCTGGAAACAAAACAGGATATGCCTCCATGGACAGAATGCCTCATTCCAAATGCACAGTTACTGGTGTTAAATCAGCTCCAATTTGAACTGTAGCAGTTTAGAAAGCAAATACAATGCCCAGAAAAATTATGGGTTTGGCATTCAATTTCCTGCAGCCTGGAAACCATTTCTCAGCAATTTCTCAATATAGACAGATTCTTGCCTGTTTGGTATCCAAAACTGGTGTTTCCTGACTTACTAGTATATTTTCTGTTACTGTATGTTAAGAAAAATATTTTTTGCCAGTGATATTCATTAAATTTCTTTTTAAAGCAACACAGTAAGCTAATGGCTCCATGGAATACTTGTGTTCAAACTGGGGCCTAGGGGGACCTAGGGAGATCTTCCAGCATCCTAGGATGCAGGGAAAGCTGTGTGAGTGAGTGACAATTCAATGTTCTACAATCAACTGAGTGGTGGCAGGAGGTGTGCTCTACTCTCCTTGTGCACCTGTTTTATCCTACTCTATTATTGCTCCACATACAAATATACAGAAGAGTAGCAAATGTAGGCTAATCACCCTCTCACATCTGTTGCATTATTCAATAAGATCATAAGCTGATCTGCTTGTGCTTCGAATTCACTCTTCCACCCCTGATATCCTTTGATTTGTCTACATTACAAGAATTTATCTGCATCTGCCTTAAACAAATTGGATGACTTTCATTTCCTTTTGAGACAGAGTTCCAAAGTTGCACAACTTTCTGAAAAAAAATTCTCCTCATCTCCACCCTAAAAAAGAAGATTCATAATCTGTAAGCAGTGGCCTTGGTCCTGGAAACATCCTTTCACCTCCATTCTTGTCAAGTTATAAAATTCCTACTGTGCAAAAAGAGGCCACTTAGCCCATCGAGTCCGCACCAACCCTTGAAAAGCATCCCACCCAGATAAACCCCATCCCTGTAGCTCCACATTTACCATTGGGAAACCACGGAGCAATTTATGATGGCCAATCCATCTAACCTGCACATCTTTGGACTGTGGGAGGAATCTGGAGAACCCGAAAGAAATACACACAGACCCAGGGAGAATTTGCAAACTCCACTCAGATGGTCACCTAAGGCTGGACTCAACCCAGGGTCCCTGGTGCCATGAGGCAGCAGTGCTAATCACTGTGACGGCACAGTGATGCAATAGTTAGCATGTTTGCATGTTTTCCCAGTTTCTAAGTGCATTTCTGCTGGGTACTCCAGTTTCCTCCCACAGTGCAAAGATGTGCAGGTTAGCGGGATTAGCCATGCTCAATTCAAAATTACAGGAACGGGATGGAATATTCTTCAGAGGGTCGGTGCAAACATTTGATCAATAGACGATTCACTCATTCCAGATATCAATCGAGTAAACCTCCTCTGAACCACCTCCAATGTATTTATATCCTTCCTTAATTAAGGAGACCAAAACTGTAGACAGTACTTGAGAAGAGGTCTCACCGCTGCCTCTGCTCATCAAAATTCTGCAGTGATTCACTGTTTAAGTGATACTTTGTTTTGTTATCCTTCCTTTCAACATGGACAATCTCACATTTTCCCACATTATACTCAACCTGTCAGATCTTTGCCCACTCATTCAACCTGTCCACATCCATCTGCAACCTTCTACGTCCTCTTAGCATCATAGTTCCCAACTAGCTTTGTGTCATTTGCAAATGTAGCTACTCTGCCTTTGCCCACCTGCACCCCCCATGGATGTAAATTTTAAAAGAGCTGAATGCTCTGCTCCCCCATTTCCAACAGCAGGTGCCCCCCCCCAACTCTATTATAGAGTTCTTACTGTCACTTGGCATTCATAATGGGCTTCTCTCATGTTTATTTCCCTCTAGGCTCCTAACTGTGACAGAGTCTACAATGAGATGCAGGAAAACCCATAGCATTAACATCAGTACGTAAGTTCCACTTTCCTTTGAATCATTTTATAAAACCCTATAAGTTTGTTATTTTAATGTTGTATTATTACACTATTATGAATAGGAAACGTTTGGACGGATTTGGGCCAGGAGCAGGCAGGTGAGACTGGTTTAGTTTGGGATTATGTTTGGACAGAATGGACTGTTTCTGTGCTGTATGACTCGATGATTCTAAAAAAAAACCTTTTGTGTAAGTTCCAGGAATATATCAATATTTACAGTGGGTGCCAGAGAATATCACACTGTCCCTGAGAAGAATATTTGAACCCCTGAACTAGGCTTCAATCGAGGTGAATTGAAAGACCTTGAAATGTCTGTTTCTTGCAGAGATACCATGTGATCATTTTGTTTCCATTTTTAACTCAATTTTTAAGCTTCTTTGTTTCGGACTATTCTCATAAAGGATCATTTCCTATGTCCTTGAGGTGTTTTCCATTTGGCTTTATTTCAAGGTAAAATATTGTACTGTGTCTAGAATAATGAAGGGACAAGTCTTGGGTACACTTTTTCAGCATGTCCTATCAGAAATCTTCTTAGGGCTGGATGTCTTTGAAAGATAGCAAAGACATTTTGGAACCAGATCTCATTTTAGTCATTTAATTATCACATAAGGTGCAGGTATTGCAGTGGTAATGTTACTGAACTTGTAATCTCTCCTGATGAAGAGCTCATGCTCGAAATGTTGACTCTCCTGCTTCTCGGATGCTCCCTGGCCATCTGTGCTTTTTCAGTGTCACCCTTTTCGCCTAGTAATCTAGAACCCGAGACAAATGTTCTGGAGATATGGATTCAAATAAAATCTGCCACCAGGATAGATGGTGAAATCTGAATTCAATAAAAATCTAGTATATTGGTGGCCATGTAATCACTATTAATTATCATTAAAAAATACAAATAGTCATCAACCCCTGAAAGGGAGGGAAATTTGCCATCCAGGCCTATATGTGAGTCCAGACCCATAGCAATGCTATCTGGGCAATTAGGGATGTGCAATAAATGATCAACCAGCAATGTCCATATCCAATGAATGAGTAAAAAAGTAAACCAGAGCACAATAAGGAAAACATAACATACATATAGTTATTACTTTTCATTCTTTTAGAGTAAGAAATAGATCATTTGCATCTCAAATGCTAGATCTATAGTTGTAATTGTTCTTGGATATCATTTTTGTTAATCATTTGTTCCTACAGCTACAAAAGTGGTCCCATTGTTCATATTTTCATTTGATTCTCCCTTTGAAGACTCTAAACTAGCACTTAAAATACCCCTCAAAACTACAACCAGAGACAAGCAGTGATTGATATAAAACTATTAAATTTAAAATGTTTCCAGACACATCTGAATAAATCATAGTACACTTGGACTTAAAATGTACAGCTTGGTTCCTACTTTAATTATATTCTTTTAATGGTCTTTGCCAAGATTTCCATTTTGTTCTTGAATGCAACTCTAATCTCTCACCAGTTCAACTCTCCTTAATTCCCCCCTCCCCCAAATTCTTGCACCAACTTCTATTATCTAATGTATTCCAACTAAACTCAATACAGTTTTGGAGAATAGTAATTCAACCTTCTTCTCGGCACTCTGTTGTCAACACCAGCTTAGAAACATAAAACCTGAGCCAATTGCCACATTTTCTGAGAAACAATGGTATTGGGGTAGAGAATCTGAGGCCACTAACTACTATGTCCTGACCAGCATTTCCAGGAAACAGCACTCCATACTTAGATTACTTACAGTGTGGAAACAGGCCCTTCGGACCAACAAGTCCACACCGACCTTCCAAAGAGCATCCCACCCAGACTCATTCCCCTACATTTATCCCTTCACCTAACGCTACGGGCAATTTAGCATGGCCAACTCACCTAACCCGCACATTTTTGGACTGTGGGAGGAAACCCATGCAGACACTGGTAGAATGTGCAAACTCCACACATGCGGTTGCAGGGAAAGGTGCCAGGAGTGGAGGTTGGGTTGGTGGGGGGTGTGGACTTGACGAGGGAGTCGGGGAGGGAGTGGTCTCTTCAGAACGCTGATAGGGGTGGGGAGAGAAATATATCCCTGGTGGTGGAGATGTTTGGAGGTGGCGGAAATGACGGGGGATGATACAATGTATCCAGAGGTTGGTGCGGTGGAAGGTGAGGACCAGGGTTCTGTCCTGGTGGTGTTTGGAGGGGCGGGGTTCAAGGGTGGAGGTGCGGGAAATGGAGGAGATGCGGTGGAGAGCATCATCGACCACGTCGGAGGGGAAAGTGCAGTCTTTGAAGAAGGAGGCCATCTGGGTTGTTCGGTATTGGAATTGGTCCGCCTGGGAGCAGATACGGCAGAGGCGAAGGAATTGGGAATATGGGATGGCGTTTTTACAGGGGGCAGGGTGGGAGTAGGTGTAATCTAGGTAGCTGTGGGAGTCGGTCGGTTTGTAGTAAATGTCAGTGCTAAGTCGGTTGCCCGAGATAGAAATGGAGAGGTCTGGGAAGGGGAGGGAGGAGTCTGAGACGGTCCAGGTACCTCTGCTCTTGAACCCCGCCTCTCCAATCACCACCAGGACAGAACCCCACTGGTCCTCACCTTCCACCCCATCAACCACCGGACATATTGTATCATCCCCCATCATTTCCGCCACCTCCAAACAGACCCCACCACCAAGGATATATTTTCCTCCCCTCCCCTATCAGCGTTCCGGAAAGACCACTCCCTCCGCAACTTCTCGTCAGGTCCACACCCCCACCAACCCAACTTCCACTCCCGGCACCTTCCCCTGCAACTGCAAGAAATGCAAAACTTGCGCCCACACGTCCCCCCTCACCTCCCTTCAAGGCCCCAATGGATCCTTCCATATCCGTTGCAAATTCATCTGCACCTCCACACACGTCACTTACTGCACCCAATGTGGTCTCCTCTACATTTGGGAGACAGGCCGCCTACTTGCGGAACATTTCAGGGAACACCTCTGGGACACCCGCACCAACCAACCCAACCGCCCATGGCTAAATACTTTAACTCCCCTCCCACTCCGCCAAGGACATGCAGGTCCTTGGCCTCCTCCATCACCAGACCCTGGCCACACGATGCCTGGAGGAAGAGCGCCTCATCTTCCACGTAGGAACCCTCCAACCACATGGGATGAATGTAGATTTCTCCAGCTTCCTCATTTCCCCTCCCCCCACCTTATCTCAGTCCCAACTCAGCACCGCCTTCTTGACCTGCAATCTTCTTCCCGAACCCTATGCCCCACACCCTCTCCAGCCTATCACCCTCACCCTCACCTCCTTCCACCTATTGTAGTTGCAGCGCCCCTCCCCCAATTCCCCCCCCCAACCTTTTATCTCAGCCCACTTTGCACACCAACCTCATTCCTGAAGAAGGGCTTATGCCCGAAACGTCGATTCTCCTGCTCCTCGGATGCTGCCTGACCTGCCGAGCTGATCTGAATAACTATTTTCCAACTCCATGATGGCCACCTATATGCAAAATCCAAGCAATCTCCAAGGCAGAAGTTGCAATCTCACAGTCACAAATCCAGGCAGAGATTCTGGAGCAAACAAGAAGATATCACAAGAAATGTCTTGTTAAAAAACAATGTTTCAATGTCCTTTCATTGAGCTCTTTAAAAAAGAAATCCCCCCCAAACTCCCCCACCCCACCTTTTATCTCAGCCCTCTTGGCACACCAGTCTCATTCCTGAAGAAGGGCTTATGCCCGAAACGTCGATTTTACTGCTCCTCGGATGCTGCCTGACCTGCTGCGCTTTTCCAGCACCACACATTTCAATTCTGGTCTCCAGCATCTGCAGTCCTCACTTTCTCCTACTCCATCCAGATCAGCTCTTCTGTTTCTAGCAAAAGTCTTGTTGTGGGTCCAGCCTGAATCCTGACTGACCTCATGCAGACCATCTGGAGGAATCAACAATAATGTATTATGTTTCTGTAACAAACTGGATATGCAAAGATCTCAAAGGTATTGGTGACATTTGGTGACATGGAACTACATTTTACAGACCATCAGAATGACAGCCATCTAATCATCTCAAATTTTATCCATTTTGCTTTCAAAAATTATATTTATTAGACAAAAATCCCAAAGCAAATCTGAGCAGAGAAAGTTTTTTCCCTTTTATCTTGTATGTGGGTACATTTGTTTGTGTGTGTGTGTGTGTGTGTGTGTGTGTGTGTGTGTGTGTGTGTGTGTGTGTGTGTGTGAGTCTCTGTGGCATCTGTGTTTGAATGTGTGTCTATATTAGGTTATTTCGAAGGGTTAGCATTGAGTTTTGATATTACAAATTAAATGTATCAACCAGTTTTGCATCTCCATTGAGTAAGTTTTGTTTCTCAATAAATCAATAATTTGGTGTTTACTAAGGAAACCTGTTTCCATCAAATACATTTCTTTAATAACAGTCTAATACAAAGTAGCATAACAGAAACAGAAGCAGAGGTTACTGGAAAAGCTCAGCAGGTCTGGCAGTATCTGTGAAGAGAAATCAGAGTTACATGTCTGGTGACCCTTCCTCAAAATGGCTGTGAGGAATGGTCACAGGACCCAAAATGGAGAAAGTGAGGACTGCAGATGCTGGAGATCAGAACTGAAAAATGTGTTGCTGGAAAAGCGCAGCAGGTCAGGCAGCATCCAAGGAACAGGAGATTCGACGTTTCGGGCATAAGCCCTTCTTCAGGACCCAAAATGTCAACTTTCTCTGCACAGGTGTTGCCAGACCTGCTGAGCTTTTCCAGCAACTTCTGCTTTTGTTTTAGATTTACAGCATCCGCAATTCTTTCGGTTTTTACAGAAAGCATATGATTATCCATATGGGGAACCAGGTAACATGATTATATTTATGTTGTGCCAATGGTGTAGTGGGAATGAGAAGACAGTGCACTCTTCCCATCTCGGTCATTACAAATACCCTATGGAAAGACTGTTTGAGGCGTGGTCTGTTTTGTAGTTGAGAAATTAGACATAAACAGGGTAAATGCTGGGACATTATTTGGGTTCTTTTGGAGGTTTATTTTGCTGGAGATCTTGGGTTTAACAGGGTCTGGGAAGGTGGTAATATTTCAAATGTGGGACCTCAAAAAACACAGTCCTGGCATGAAGTCTGTCTTTTCCGTTTTCAGGCACTTTTGGCTAGTGTTTGATAGATCTGACTGTTTAGTTTTTAATTTTTCACTGACTTCTAATGACCTCACTGAGATGATTTTTGTAGATCATTTTCCAGTTTTTACATTCTTCCAGTTTTCAAAGAATATATGTACTCACAGTTTAATCCCTTGAATCTGTTCTGTGACTGGGGTCAGCATTCCTGGATTTTTGGTTTTCACCTGTTGTTCTCTGTGTCCTTCCCTCTTGCACTCACCATCAAGTTTCCAAAACGCGGAACTGCTTTTTGTCTTCATTTATGTTTTTATTGCGGTTTATTCAACATTTGCAGTTATTTTTTAACAAAACAGGTGTGTCTTTAATTTGCTGGGAGAATTTGACCGTTCCAGATTAATTGACTGATAATGTGTGAAGAGAAATAATTCAAATACCACTTTGCTTGGCTGAATATTTTACTGGTTAATCAATAATGTTAAGTGACAATGTCCCTTATTGTCACTGAAGAAGTTCAAGCTTGAACAATATGTGCTTGTCTAATTCCATTTAAATGACTCACAGACTCCCTAAGTGCAGGAAGAGGCCATTCAGCCCATCAAATCTGCTCAAACCTTTCAAACAGTATCCCATTCAGATCCAAAAGCAACCCCCCCCCCGCTACAACCCTATCCTCATAACCGCACAGTTATGGTTAATCCTCCTAGCCTGCACATCCCTGGACACTATGGGCAATTTAGCATTGCCAACTGACCTGTAAATCTTCGGAATGTGGGAGGAACCCGGAGGAAATTCATGCGGACATGGGGAGAATATGCACACTGATATCACCCAAGGCTGGAATTGAAATTGGATCCCTGGTGCTGTGAGCTATAATGCCACCCTGATTTGTTCCTTTTGACATTGCTAACAAATATTAAATTGTAAAGTCTTTGTTTCATCTTGCTCCTTTTGAATGCTGTTGGAACAAAGGAGACAGAATTTTATGAAAGGTATAGTTCATATTTACAGTTAGAACTATCAACAAGACAAAATATGTGAATGTATTTAAGCCCGTAGATGTGAAACTGTCACAAACTGTAATTAAAAACGTGTAATTTCCACAAAAAAAATCTGTTTATTACAGCAAGAGCTGGAAACAGAACAATGCACCCTCACTTTCTCTCAATGTGTACTGAGCACAGTTTCTGGAATAACAACTCCTTCCTCTTTCTATGTTACTTTCCTCTTATTTCTCACAGAATTCTTTGAGTGAGACTTAATTTAGTGTCACTCATCCAAGATTTGGGCAGTGCTGTTTAGTGGATTTGTGCATTCGTTCTTTCATTCATTCATTCATGCTGGCAGTTAGGTTGAGAATTTCCAGACCTAGCAATGAGAGACAGCTTTATCCAACCATCTGGCATTAAGTGCTGCTTCTAAGGACTCTAATGGTGCAGTGGTAGTGTCCTTAGCTTCTGGACCAGGAGATCTGGGTTCAAAGTCCCAGTTGTTCTGGTTGTTGAACTGAGCAGGTTGATCAGGAATTATCTTTGAGGTGAGGAGATGAGATTCAAGTCAATAAATTACCTAGTGTCCTCAAACATGAGAAGAGTGCACAATTAGCACCAACACAAAATGATGATTATGTGATGTATTCTGTCTAAATAGTTAGTGCAGAATAAACACCTCTTTGCTATTATAGAAGGGCTAATTTTTTGAAAAGGATTATTAAGGCTCTTGTGGTAGAGTGGAAGTGGCCCTAACCCTCGGCCCAAAATGTCTGTGTTCAATTCCCACCTGCTCCAAATTTGTCACAATGTGAACAGGTTGATTTAAAATTTAAAGTCTATACTTACGTCTCACCTACTCCTAAGGTGTGTAATAGCATCTCTGAACAAGTTAATTTGGAAAACTAAAAAGCATCCTTGTGTAAGTGGTAATCTTTCAAAACAAGAATGAAACAAGCCCATAACAACAACCTGCCTAAGGAATCTTTTATCATGAAGAGATTGCTGTGCTACAGTTACTACAGGGTCTTGGCTGACCAAGAAACTCACCTGTTCTTTCTACATGGAAGAATTTACAGATTGATAATCAATTTGTTTTTCTACATTAGAACACACTTTCAAATCCTGAGATGGGATTTGAACTTGGAGCCTCTGGCCTAGTATCAGGTACACTGCCTACTATAACTCCGCTAAAAGGATCATTAGCATCTGGGCAAATAAGAGTACATGGACTGAGCAAACTCACTCAAATAATAAACTATTCCACAAATCACTCTACCATCTCTGGATCATCTTGCATGAGTCCATAAAGAATTGGATAATATTCTCATTCCCTTGATTGCATTGACAACAAATATTTAATAACGCTTCTGATAATAGGTGCTTGAACTAAAACATCTCTTCCCACTTTCAAAAGTTTCATGATCTGTCTATTTAAAGCAACCTCCAGTTTCTAATACAACGGTCTTCCCAAACTCCTGCTCAGTAGAAGGACCAGGAACATCTACCTCCAAATTTCTTTTTCAAGGTTTTCATATCAAATAATATTAACAACTGTGACCTTGCATGTGAGGACTGTACATTGTTTCAGCTCACCTGCAAACCTAACCAGGCTGTGAGAAGTGTAGTTATGAATTTTCTCCATCATAACCTGACTCAGCACCACATAATACAGGATCCACACAATAGATTCACAGTCATGCCTTCCACCTGCTGCAACTGGAAGTACTGTTTATAAAACAACATGATACTGTTCAATTAATAGTATGGTGTGATTAAAACTAAAATTGGAACCTTTAGAAAGGAATGACAATGAAATGGACTCAAAAATCATTTGGCAGGCATGGAAGATAAATGAAGGGCTTTTGTCCGAAATGGCGATTTTCCTGTTCCTCAGATGCTGCCTGAACTGCTGTGCTTTTCCAGCACCACTCTAATCTAGAATCTGGTTTCCAGCATCTGCAGCCCTTGTTTTTACACAGAAGATGAAGGTGATGCTATATTTAATATATTTTCTGTTATTTTTAATTGACTTCATAAACCATCTTTAATGGTATGTCAGCTGTGGCTTAGTTGGTTACATTTCTATCGCTGAATCAGAAAGTTATGGTTCAAATCCTCGTCATAGCTCAAGATCCAGTCTGACATTTCAATGCAGTAGTATCAGAGGCCAGCAGCCAGATTTACATGCAAGTCTGGGCTCTGTTGGTGTGCCTTCCTTGGGTGTGCCTGAAATCCCAGCAGTGACCACTTCTCCAGGTAGCGCTGCTGTATTAAGAAAACCATCAGATGTCAGGTTGGCCAGAGAGCTCAGATGTGGGATGTCCTATCCGATGCAGGTGGAAGTCTTGCCTCCAGTGAATTAGTGGCCTGATGACTGTAGAATGACTGCAGGGGAGGAGGTGGCAACATTGTAGGGGTAATGTCAATGGATTAGAATTTCAGAACCTCAGACTAATGTCCAATGGAAATAGGTTCAAATCACACAGTGGCAAATGGTTAAAATTTGAATCCAATAAAACTCTGAATTAAAAAAAACCAATGATGTCCATGTAAACACTAAATGTATCTGGTTCAGTAATGTCTTTTAGGGAAGGAAATCTGTCATTCTTAAATGGTCTGGCCTATGTGCCACCAAACAAACAGCAATGTGATTGTCTCTTGAATGTAATCTGGGCAATTAGGGATGAACAACAAATGTTGGCCATCATTCCATGAATAAATTTAAGGAAGACCCTCTTTAAAATTTACCTCATCTCCTCATGTGATTTCATTTCACATTTTTCATGACAGAAACACATCAGAATTGTATGATCGTGAGGGTATTTTATGTTGTTGATGTAAGTTGTGGTTAATAAGTATTTGAGGAGAAAGTGAGGACTGCAGATGCTGGAGATCAGAGCTGAAAATGTGTTCCTGAAGAAGGGCTCATGCCCGAAACGTCGATTCTCCTGCTCTTTAGATGCTGCCTGACCTGTTGATAAGTATTTGCCAAGACACCATGGTGGACTGCCCTATTCTTCTTTGACATAGGTCAATGGGATCTTTAAAATCACTAAGACGACAGACTTAGTGTCTGAATGCTTTTTCAGTGCTCCAGAGTTCTGCCTCAATTCTATGTTCTGCCTCAAATCACTGGGATGGCGAATTCACAATCTTCTGACTCTGGTAAGAATGTTACCAATGAGCTCAATCTGAGATTTTCAAATGACAAACTCATAGTTTCATGTCTATTTTGCCTCCCTTGCTAGCTTACACATTAATTAATAACATCTATAATTGGCTACAGTAGAGTTTGTACTCGACCTTCAGTGTTCCTAGTCCACGACTGCTACAACAGTGCTGTAATATTCAGGCCAACAGATAGAGACTCTATCACTCCAGTATAATCGAGGATACAAGTGAAACCTAGTGTCTTAAATAATGAACAATTTGTCAGTCAGCAAAGCATCATTATAAATAGACTTGTCAGCAACTGTCAATTTCACAATGACAGGATGTTTTAGCCCAGTTTTGTTTAGGGATTATCAGATTATGTTTGTTTATGAGATGGAATTTGCTGGCTGGATGCTATATTCCTGATTCAGTATAACCACATGAAATACAGCAAGAGAGAGGGGGTGGGGAGAGAGAAAAAGAGGGCGAGGTTGGAGAATGAATAGGCAATGGCTCAGTTTACTGCATTGTGCTGAATAGGAAGTAGAGCAGCTGTTCATACCAACGCAATAACAGCATTCTCAAGCTCCTTCAACTCAATATAGTTAAGCATTTTCCATTTCATGGCACATTTACTGTGGGCTATGCATTTTTCAAGAACATTTTGTTTTAATGACACATCCCTGCCTGTGCTTTGTTTTATATATACTCCAAACTATGCTGCAACCAACAAAGAAAAACAGAATACGAGAGGAAAGGAGAAATCAGTGCCTGTCAAAATTATGTTTAACCAGGCTTTATATAGAGTTTTATCTGCACATTCATTCATATTCTTGCAGTACTGAATGGAAATAAAAGTGCCAGAGTTCATCACTTCCATCACTGTCTTACTGCACAGTTTACTTTAGACTCAAAACAAGTTAACTTTATTCAACTAAAATTACTTCCTTTTGGAAATAAACAGTAAATATGTAAAACATTGAGAGGCTGTGGCAGACCAAATACAAACTTTATGCTCAACCTGAAACTGTTTGGTTGTTCCAATTTCTGGTGTATCTGTGAATGTGATGATTGCGCCGCGGGTGGGGGGGGGGGGAAGCGAGTGGAGTGATATCTCTCTCACCTCCAGTCAGCTTCTCTTCCTTTTTCTTTTCAACTTACTTGTCTTTCTCCTTAGACTTCTGTGAAACTCTTGGAGAAGTTCTAATATACTAAATGTGTGATTTGATTGCAAGTTTTTGCTATTCTCTACTGCAAGTACTATGGTTAGTGCTGTTCTGAATTTTTCTCAATTGTTTCTTCTAAGCTGAAAGCACTGCTTTAAACTGTTGTTCTGCCCTCCAAACTCTTTTTCAAACACCTGCTTGCGATTGCAAGATGTCTATGACATTGATTATCTTAGCCATAAGACCATAAGACATAGGAGTAGAAGTAAGGCCATTCGGCCCACCGAGTCCACTCCACCATTCAATCATGGCTGATGGGCATTTCAACTCCACTTACCAGCATTCTCCCTGTAGCCCTTAATTCCTCGTGACATCTTATTTTCGTTTCTGTGTGTTCTCTGTTAGTAATACTGATGGACTGCATATAATTACTGGGAAATGTGGTGATGAACAAATGCTGAAGACATAAATACACACATTTTATAATAAATGAGGTGAAATATGATCTTTTAAATGGAGAATGGCTTTCATTTCAAATGCAAGGAATATCAAGGTGGAGGCAACAAGAAAGAGTAACAAAAAGTCATGATTGCACTTGTTCTGAAAGTATCAAGCATTCCGCAACAGAATTAGAAGGCTGTTTCAGAACCAAATTACAAGGAACAAATTATAAGCTATGTTGTTCTTATACTCAAATGAATTTTAGTGTTCATAATATTAGAGGCTTAAACAACTTAAAAGGCAACAGCTCACTGTTAACTTGTGAAAATACTCTCTTTTCCACTCTGGATTAACTGGTTGTTTATTTGGACTGTTGGTAGAGTACATTTTGTCGAGGTAATATCGATAGAGGATCAAGTGAATAGTTTAAGGTACATCATAAATCACCAATGGGGTGCTCTAATTCAAATAAGATATGTTAAATTTCAACATTTTTATTATAGAATTCAACTTGCATGTTTACAATTTGCTTTTGGATGAAATGGAATTTTCAATTCAAACAGTTGTGGAAGTTCATGTATAATATTAACCACACTTCATCATTATACTCTAACAGTGCTGAACTTCAATCTTGAAATTGCAGTATTTCTGAAGTTGCCACTGAAACAGAAACAATGATGTGATTAATAATGCCATTGCACTTGTCTCAGTATCAGTTACCACCATGCAAACTGGAAAACTGAAACAATTGTGGTGACTGGACATCTGAATTTATGAACTAATTGGAAAACAATGCATTTCTTCCTGTGAAATCAAAATAGTGGACTATGAAAGGTTATGTTTTTCACAAGCCTAGGTTTTCACAAATCGCTTTATAATAGTTTTTTTTAACATGTTGTATTGTTGGAAATGCACCGGCCAATTTACATGTAGCCAGGTTCCACAAGTAGCAATGTGCTAATTGTTGTATCCATATGTAATGGTATGAAAGGATTTATATTGAGGAGTGCCTTCAACATCACCCCAGTTATGATATCTTTTGTTTTTGTGGGCAGAACAATCTTGGATTTCAAAGGATTAAAACCCAACATTCAGGTTCTCTGCATAGTCTCTATAACAATGCCTATGTTGTCAATATAATCTGTAACTAGTTGTGACCATTCAATAAACTACTTCTTGTACAATACCAGAGCCTCTACTGGTTAGACCAGAATGCAGTTTACTTTTACCACACTAGGCCAAGCAGGCGCCATTGATCCCTACACCTAAAGAGGCTGATGACAGCAAATCTATCCCACAATATGGTTCCAATTCTGTTTAATTGCACAGACCATGGGCTGGCAGAGGTGGTAGCCTGAAAGGCAGTTATTGTAACCTCACCTCGTGAGTTTAGCTCTTTTATCCATGATTGGATCAAGGTTGCAATGAAGTCAGGAGCTTAGTGGCTCTCACAGGAAAGGTAGTCAGTGATCAGTTTCCGATGGATGGTGTATAATATTTACAAGTTATTATTACTTGGAATTTGGATTTTGAAATGAAAGACAGATTTTTGTTAGCTCTGAGTTTTTTTTCAGAAAGTTATTTGGAACAGCGATCTAAATACATAATTTGTAAGAAAATGTTGCCTGGCAGGACAACTTCAATGTTAATAGCTGTAGTTACACTGGCACAGTTTTTCTTCCGTAGTTACACTGGCGCCACTTCCCACCTCTTTCTCTGCTACATTGATGACTGCATTGGCGCCTCCTCGTGCTCCCGTGTGGAGTTTGAGCAATTCATCAACTTCACCAACACATTCCACCCTGACCTTAAATTCACCTGGACCATCTCTGACACTTCCCTCCCCTTCCTGGACCTCTCCATC
Source organism: Hemiscyllium ocellatum (assembly GCF_020745735.1). Lineage (NCBI taxonomy): Eukaryota > Metazoa > Chordata > Chondrichthyes > Orectolobiformes > Hemiscylliidae > Hemiscyllium > Hemiscyllium ocellatum. Next base: position 46,022,925 of record NC_083430.1, read on the forward strand.
TCCATTAATGACGACCAACTTGACACTGACATTTTTTACAAACCCACCAACTCCCACAGCGACCTGGATTAAACCTTTTCCCACCCTACCTCCAGCAAAAATGCCATCCCGTATTCCCAATTCCTCCACCTCCACTGCATCTGCTCCCAGGAGGACCAGTTCCACCACAGAACACACCAGATGGCCTCCTTCTTTAGAGACCGCAATATCACCAGGGATATATTTCCTTCCCCACCCATTTCCGCATTCCGCAAAGTCCTTTCCCTCCGTGATTACCTGGTCACATCCACGCCCCCCAACAACCCACCCTCCCTTACTGGCACCTTCCCCTGCCACCGCAGAAATTGCAAAATATGCACCCACACCTCCTCCTTCACCTCCATCCAAGGCCCCAAAGGAGCCTTCCACATCCATCAAGTTTCACCTGCACATTCGCCAATATCATTTATTGCATCTGTTGCTCCCGATGCAGTCTCCTCTACATTGGGGAGACTGGACGCCTCCTAGCAGAGCGCTTTAGGGAACATCTCCGGGACACCTGCACCAATCAATCCCACTGTCCTTAGCCCAACATTTCAAAGCCTGATCCCACTCTGCCGAGGACATGCAGGTCCTGGGCCTCCTCCACCAATGTTCCCTCACCACTGGACGCCTGGAGGAAGAATGCCTCATCTTCCGCCTCGGAACACTTCAACCCCAGCGCATCAATGTAGATTTAACCAGTTTCCTCATTTCCCCTTCCCCCACCTCAACCCAACTCCAGCCTTCCAGCTCAGCACCGCCCTCATGACCTGTCCTACCTGCCTATCTTCCTTTCCACCTATCCACTCCACCCTCCTCTCTGACCTATCACCTTCATCCCCACCCCCATTCACCCAATGTACACTTTGCTACCTTCCCCCACCCTTTTCTCTGATCTATCACCTCCATCCACACCCCCATTCACCTATTGTACTCTATGCTACTTTCTCCCCACCCCCACCCCCTTCTCATTTATCTCTCCACCCTGCCTCTATTCCTGATGAAGGGCTTTTTCCCGAAACATTGATTTTCCTGCTCCTCAGATGCTGCCTGACCTGCTGTGCTTTTCCAGCACCACTCTAATCTAGACTCTGGTTTACAACATCTGCAGTCCTTGTTTTTACCTGGAATGTTTATATTGTTGAGTTCATAAATAAACCAGAGGGCATTGGAGTAGCTTTTGACTATGCTTCAGAAACAGAGAACAATTTTCTCTGAGCAGGAAGACCACATTTTTCAGGTCTGTTCAGGTGAACCAGTCACCCCAGCCAAGGTATTTTAGTTCCAAACTGATATAGAATGTGAATAAAGTTCAAGCCACCAGAACTGTGCAAGGTTTGTGCCAGCAAATTTGGAAAGGAATCATACATTTTCTCAATAAACAAGAAAAAGAAACTGGAAAATCAGTTAAAAATCAAAGAGCTGCGATACAAAGCAAGGATATTGTGAAAACTGAAAAGATTCAGAAAAGATTTACAAGGATGTAGCCATGATTGGAGGGTTTGAGCTATAGGGAGAGACTGGATAGGCTGGGGCTGTTTTCCCAGGAGCATCAGAGGCTGATCGGTAACCTTATAGAGGTAAATAATATCATGAGGGGCATGGGTAGGGTAGTAGACAAGCTGTGTTCCCTGGGTGTGTGAGTCCAGAAATAGAGGGCATAGATTTAGGGTGAGAGGGGAAAAATTTAAAAGGTACCTAAGAAGCAACATTTTCACGCAGAGGATGGTGCATAAGTAGAATTAGCTGCCAGAAGAAGTGGTGGAGGCTGATACAATTACAATATGTAAAAAGTATCTGGCTGGGTGTATGAATGGGAAGGTTTTAGAGTGATATGGCAAATGGGTCTAGATAAGTTTAGGACAGTTCAGTATGGACAAGTTGGACCAAAGTGTCTGTTTCTGTGCTGTGCATTTCTATTACTCTATGATATGTTGTTTTCACCAAGACATCAGTTGCTGAGTTTGAATGAGAATGTCCAACTATTCAACAAGTTGAAGCTGTGAGTCTAAACAGTTCAATGCAGATTTATAGGCAGGTTGGTATTAGGGGTGATGAAAAACCAAAGAGGAGTTACAGAAAATATTAGCAGCCAACATAAACTGGAGACCCAAAGTCTTCCTTAGCGTAAACATTATAAAAGAGTGGTAAAAGAAGGGATGAGACTGATACAGGACCAAAAAAAGGGGACTTACACATAGAGACTGGATGATCATCTGAGATATTATGTAAATATTTTGCAGTTGATTTTACCAAGGAAGTGGATGGTATCGGGTAATGATGACAGAGAGGGAAACTCTATTACTTGATGGGTTCAAAATTGATAAGGAAGAGATGTTGGATAGATTATTGGTACCTAATTTTGACAAGATATCTGGATTGATGGGATGCATCCAGGAATATTGATGAAGTGACAATGGAAATTGCATGGACACTGACAATAATCTTTCAGTCTTCCCTAGACTAAGGGGAGGTGTCAGAAGAGAATCCTGTAACTCATCTCCTCACTCCCCAGAGCATGTCAACCATCGACATGGAGAATTGCAAGCATCAAACCCTTTCTAAGAATTATCCCAGCAAATACAAATCAGTTTAACTTCGATGGTGAGGAAACTTCAAAAAACAATTATCCAAGATAAAATTATTAGTCGCATTGACAACAATAGGTTGTTTAAGATGAGCAGCGTAGATTTGAACAGGAGAAATCATGTTTAACTAGATAAGTACATGAATAGAAAAGGTTTGAAGGGATATCAGTCACAAGCAGGCAGATGGGATGGTTTAGTTTGGGTTTATGTTCAGCATGGACTGATTGGACCAAAGGGTCTGTTTCCATGCTATATGAGTTTGTGAGTCTATGACTTTAGACCACAGTATGCAGGGGAGAATTTCAAAGTTTGCAGGTATATAGGTATTGTCAACTGTGAGGAAGAAAGTGCAGAACTTCAAAAGGACTGAGAGAAGTTTGTAGAATCGACAGATGGGTGGCAGATGAGGTTCAATGCAGAGAAGTGTGAAGTGATGTATTTTGCTTGGAGGAACATGGATGGTCAATTTAAAGTAAGAGGTACAATTCTAAATGGGATGCAGCAGCAGAAGGATCCATGCATATGTGAAGAGGGATTGCATATTCAATGTTAAGTTGTTTTTTTCTCATTTTCTATTGAGGTGCTGAAAGTTTATTATCTCAGATTTAAGAGCAATATTCTAATCTTGGGCAGATTCATACCTTATGGGGCAATCAAATATTGTTGAAAGAATAGGAAGTAATTGGGAAGAAACAAAACAATTGGTGTGTTGTCCGTTTAAAGTAGCAGAAAATGCAATGTTATAATATTTCAATGTGAAAATTACACAAGTTAATTTCTAAATGGTAACATTCTGGAAGCAACCTCAACATGCAGGATTTGGGGTTAAAGTAAATATATTTTTTAAACTAATATCAGTGGGTATGTGCCTTGATTTCCCACAAGGTCCCAATCTTAGCTAGACTGGGGAAGGCAGGCATTTCATCATTGATGGTCAGTTAGCTCAGTTGTTTTTATCCCCCTTATGTTTCTTATTGACCATGTTGCAAGATAGATTATGAGAGCACGGGTTGGTACTTAGAAGGATGATAAAAAAAATCAAATGGAAGATGGGACATTAAGTATAAAAAAGCCATATGAACTGAACAACTTATTCATTTATGCTGTCTTTCTGTAGCTATGGCAGACAAATGGCCAGATTCCAGGGCGATGTTTTCTTAAAATGCATTCATTCTGGATCTTAAAACATACATTTTGCCAGCAGCTGTACAATATAATTTAATAGATAACAGCATCCTGTTTTATGTGCAAACTTGAAAGGAATTCTTGCAGAGAATCACAGCTTTAAGCCAGCAGTATCACCACCTTCAAATACAGTTCATAAGGAGCTCTTTTGATCTTTAATATATAATTCAAAAACATTATTCAAGGTATGCATGACCATGCATATTATAAATTTAAACAAAAGTAACAATATGTATAGCTGCTATTACTAGGTCTACAAAAGTAAAACTCAGGCCAGTGGAACATTGTTCAACCAATCAGATCCCACCCCTTAGAGGGGGCATTGACTTCAGGGCCACAATTGGTTATGGGGCTGGAAGGCTGTCCACAAACCATCCCACTTCAGATTTAATTAGGGCAGAGGCAGGAAAGTGGTGAGGTATCTATCTGGCACACACCTAACTAATTAAACATCCCATGTCTCCAAATATTAAGTTCTACCCCAAGTGTCTGAGATCTGAATTAGGAGGACTGATTGGGTGAACGTGTATTTTGGAGATAGGAGAGAGGTGTCAGAGAGATGATCTTCTCGACATGTATAGGACTGTCTTGGAACAGAAGAGATAAATCCAGAATATTTATTCCATATTGAATTGCAGAAGTGGGAAAAAAACAATACAGTGTACTTTACAGGAAAGTAAAATTCTGTGGCTTCTCTTGATAAAAGTGGTGGTTGGGTAGAACCCGAGGATGGTATATTTATGTTACGGTGTGCCTGTCAAATTGGAGGAACTCTCCTGGTTTCTGACTGGTGGCTATGTAGGTCACAAGAGATTTCCAAGTAGGTCAAGCGCTGCCTGTTCTCCTGAGGCTGGATAATTGCTAATAAGTTCCTAATAATCAAACAGAAAGGACCTAGCTCTAATTTGGGAAGCCATCAGAGTAAAAGTGGGCCACATGAAATTGGAAGAGGGTGTGACTCTGCAAATTGAACCTAAATTGTATCGCAATGAAACTGGTTTGCTTAGTATCCATTTTAATCTCAGGTAATGGCTGCAACACCCAATTACTCCCCCATTAAATTCTTTGACAGGTTAGTCAGGAACAATGCAGAAAAAATGATGGATTCTGAGTGGTTAATGAAACCACAAGTTGAACTTCTCACTGAGCTTGCTCACTTCAGATCTCCAACTGCACCATAAAACTATCTGTGTCTGGGGATAATATTTTAAAGTAATATTCATACCCAATATAAATTACATTAATCTAAGCCCCAGATTTTGTGTTAGAGACTTGAATTAGATCCACTATCTTACTGGCTGGCAGACTGCCTGCATGTTAAATCCTTGAGGACCCTAGTCATTCTTGAGTCAAATCCAAACGACAACACAAGATTAGAATTTTCCATCTGCTTCCAGCTGAATTATTGAATATCATGTAGCACATTATAGCATTTTCACACATTTCCTAAAATACATAGCACCTTATATAATGTTTCAAATAATTGATCTAGGAATGACACCAGTCCTTTAGTGAATATAGTATCATCATTAATGTTCTAGCATTTAGTAGGATGTCAGGATAAACAAGGTTTATCTTTTCGATGTGCTGAGAGCGAAGCTGCTGGAAATTGCAATCTGAAATCAACTCTAATCCCTCATATGGGCAGCAAGCCAGAGCAAAAAGAGGTTGTAAGCCAAGTAGAGCCTTCATCAAGAAGGATAACTGACATCAAAACAATGAGTGGTTGCAATTCCTAATGGACCTTCTGGTTGGTTTTATCTGTTTACTTACAGACAGCACTGTGACTTCCAGCAATAATTAGGAAGCTGTATAACTACAATAAATACAGAAATTGCAGGTCTGGCAGCATCTATGAAGAGAGAGCAGAGTTAATGTTTTGGATCCAGTGACCCTTCTTCAGAATTGAAAGTAGCTAGGAAAAAGTGGTGAATATGCTGAAGACAGTGGTGTTGGGAGGGGAGGGGAGAGAGGTGAGGAGGTGAGGTGGGGATGTGGTGAAGAAGTCAGCAATAGATGGAGATGAAGCTCAGAGGCAAAGAAAGACAGTTAGGCAGACAGAGGGATGGATAAGCCAAGGAGAAAGAAAAGTTGAGAATGGGGACCATAAGAAGGTGAAAATGGATTGGGAGTGCTGAAAGCAGCCCATGTGATGACAGGGCTTGGCGTGTGGGGTGGGTAAAGGACGTGGAAGAAAGTGTTCAGACCCTAAAGTTATTGAATTTGATATGGAGGCTGCAGGGTCCTCAAGTGAAAAATGAGATGTTCTTCCAGCCTGCATGGCAACACAGTGGCTCAGTGGTTAGCACTGCTGCTTCACAGTGCCAGGGACCCGGGTTCGATTCCAGACTCGAGTGACTGTCTGTGTGGCATTTGCACATTCTCCCTGTGCCTGTGTGGGTTTCCTTGGGGTGCTCTGGTTTCCTCCTATATTCCAAAAAAATGTGCAGGTAAGGTGAATTGGCCATGCTAAATTGCTTATATTGCCCATTAGTCAGGGGTAAATATAGGGCAATGAGTCTGGGTGGGTTACTCTTTGGAAGGTCTGTGTGAACTTGTTGAGCCAAAAGGCCTGTTTCCACATTGTAGGAAATCTAATCTGAAAAAAAGCTACTGTTATAGTCCTCAGTAGCGGTGTCAACACCAAACAGAAGATGAAGAGTAAATGCTACTTTAAAGATGATCATTTTCTGGCTCCTAATAAACAGGTTTAGTTCACAGTAAATATAGGGGTGGTGAATTGACTGTAATTTTACCATCTGTGTGTAAAGTCAGATATCCTTTATGCCAGCTACTCACCAGAAAAGATGAGACACTACTGAGAGTACTGTGAACATTTCTGGATACCATACTTTAGGAAGAAAATATTGGTCTTGGAGGTAATACAGTGTTTACAAAAATGATACCTGAAATAACTGGAGTTCTGAAGAAAGTTCACTGGACCCGAAAAGTTAACTCTGATTTCTCTCTACAGATGCTGCCAGACATGATGAGATTTTCCAGCAATTTCTGTTTTTGTTCTGGAATTCAGGGGTTAAGGTATGAGGGGAGATGATATAAATTAGGCCTGATTTGCCTAGAATTTAAAAGGTTAAAAAGTGATCTGATTGAAATCTTCAAAATATTAACAGGAAAAGACATAAAGTTTAACTTTGACCTGGATGGTATTGAGCATCTCAAGTGTTGATGGAGTTATGCTAATCCAGACAAGTGGAGCATATTCCATCACAAAGACTATGCCTTTGCTCTGGGAAGGTCTAGGATGTCACAAGGTGAGTTACTTGCTATAGGATTGGAGAGAAACTGCCCCTACTAACATAAAGTTAAGAACCAGAAGACACAGATTTGAAGTTCCTAGCAGAAAAACATAAAGTTGACAACAGGAACAATGTTTTTATGTGATGATTACTCACTATCTGGAATCTGTTGCAATTGAATAATAGATGCAGATGCAGCCATCATTTTCAAATGGGGATTGAAGGGGAAACTGAAAGGGAGAAATTGACAGTGTTATAGGAAAAGGGGCCATGGGGATAGAACTGGGGGATGGAAGTATTAAAAAGATTGCTGAGAGTCTCGCACTCCTCAGGGATACGATCACCTACGTGCAGGACAGGGGGTTGGACACCTGCCTCATCAGCCTGGACCAGGAGAAAGCATTTGACAGGATATCACACAGGTATATGAGAGATGTTCTCTCCAAAATGGGCTTTGGGGAGGGAATCTGCAATTGGATCTTACTGCTCTACACCAACATTGTCAGTGCAGTCTCAATCAATGAGTGGAATCAGATAGCTTCCCAGTTAGATTTGGAGTCAGGCAGGGCTGCCCTCTCTCTCCTGCATTTTTTGTGTGCTGCATTGAGCCATATGCCGAGCCCATCAGGAAGCTTGCAAGCCTGAGAGGGGTGACTATTCCTGGCAGTGGGGGGCCTGCAGGCTTAGTCCTCCCTGTACATGGATGATGTCGCCGTTTTCTGCTCGGATCCACTGTCTGTGCACAGACCCATGTGCATATGTGATCAGTTCAAACAGGCCTCAGGGGCCAAGGTAAACCGAGGCAAGAGTGAGGCCATGCTCTTCGGGAACTGGGCCAACCAATCCTCAATCCCCTTTACCGTCAGGACTGACCACCTGAAGGTGCTAGGTATTTAGTTCAGAGGGGCTGGAGCATGCGCCAAGTCTTGGGGGGAGTGCATCAAGAAAGTGAGGCAGAAACTGGGCAGATGTAAGCTACAGTTGATCTCCATCACGGGTAAAAACCTGGTAATCAGGTGTGAGGCATTGTCAGTGTTGTTATATGTGGCAAAGGTGTGGCCTATTCCCAGAACCTGTGCCGTCGCAGTCACCCAGGCCATCTTCCATTTTGTGTGGAGATCAAAGATGGACTGGGTCCGAAGGGACTTGATGTACAAAACTATGGGCAACGGGGGATAAAACACACCAAATGCCACCCTCACCCTGATGGCCATCTTTGTGTGTGGCTGCATCAAGCTGTGCGTGGATCCCCGGTACGCAAACACAAAGTATCACTACGTATTGAGGTTCTACCTGTCCCCGGTGTTGTGAAGGATGGGCCTGGCCTTGCTGCTGTGGAACGCTTCAAGTAGGTGAACCGTTCCATATCACCTGTCCTTCGTGGAGAAATTTATGAAGAAACACACTTTTGACCACAAGGCAATCAGAAAGTGATCAGCACGTAGTGTCCTTGAAACCCTTCGGGAAAAGGAGAGGGCGGATCCTATCGAGCAGTTCCCTGAGCAGACTGTCAAAGTCATTTGGCAGAATGCCTCATCGCCAGAACTTTCCAACAAGCACCGAGACATGGCTTGGCTGGTGGTGAGAAGGGCTCTGCCTGTGAGATCCTTTCTGCACGCCCGGACTCTCTGCTGCACCACACGCTGCTCTCGAAGTGGCTGCGGGGGGGGCGAGACTGTCACACACCTCCTTCTGGAATGTGCCTATGCAAAGGAAGTCTGGAGAGGAATGCAGTGGTGTTTGTCGAGGTTCGTCCCAAGCAGCTCCGTGACACGGGACTCCGTGCTCTACGGTCTGTTCCCTGGGACACCATACTGATTAAAATCTGATTGAAGATTTGTAGCTCGGGTATCCGTTGTTGTGGTTCTGCTCGCCGAGCTGGAAGTTTTTGCTGCAAACGTTTCGTTCCCTGGCTAGGGAACATCATCAGTGCGGTGGGAGCCTCGTGTGAAGCGCTGCTTTGATGTTTCTTCCGGTATTTATATTGGTTTGTTCTTGCCGTTTCCGGGTGTCAGTTTCAGCTGTAGTGGTTTGTATATGGTGTCCAGGTCAATGTGTCTATTGATGGAGTTTGGGGATGAATGCCATGCTTCTAGGAATTCTCTGGCTGTTCTCTGTCTGGCTTGTCCTATGATAGTGGTGTTTTCCCAGTCAGATTCACTGCAGCTGAAACTGACACCCGGAAGCGGCAAGAACAAACCAATATAAATACCGGAAGAAACATCAAAGCAGCGCTTCACACGAGGCTCCCACCGCACTGATGATGTTCCCTAGCCAGGGAACGAAACGTTTGCAGCAAAAACTTCCAGCTCGGCGAGCAGAACCACAACACCATACTGAGACAAACATCAACTGGCTTACATGGCCTGGAAAGGGTGGACGCAAGAAATTGTTTCTGTTAGGCAAGGAGACTAGCACCTGTGAGCACAGCCTTAGAATTAGAGGGAGTCAATTCAGAACAGAAATGCGGAGACATTTCTTCAGCCAGAGAGTGGTGGGCCTGTGGAATTCATTGCCGTGGAGTGCAGTGGAGGCCGGGACACTAAATGTCTTCAAGGCAGAGATTGATAAATTCTTGATGTCACAAGGAATTAAGGGCTACGGGGAGAAAGCGGGTAAATGAGCTGAAATACCCATCAGCCATGATTAAATGGCGGAGTGGACTCGATGGGTTGAGTGGCCTTACTTCCACCCCTATGTCTTATGGTTAACTGTGCCTGGAGGATCATCAACTCGGTGAAGACGCTCTTTTGTCTGTCCAAAATCTGTTGATCTTCCAGCTGAAGGAGCTGACCCCGACTGAGTGTGGCGGACTGGCACATTCCAAAGTCCAGGACTAAGTGTTGAGGGACGCGCTCAAGCTTGGGGCAGCTGCTGCCAAGGCGCGGTGGGGAAAGACCACCGTGTAACGTCTGCCTGACAAGAACAGGGGGCGCACTCAGTAAGTGGGCTCCGCTGACCTCCCAGCTAAATATATGTATAGTAAACGTACAGACCTGTATATACGACTGATTACTCTATCTCTGTATGCAAAGAAATGGAATGTTTACGTATGTCTGGCATGACCAATTGTACAGATCATCAAAATGTTTTATGAATAAAGTATATTTTTGAAATAAAAAAGAATTAAATTGCTTATGCAGATTCCTGGCATGTGCTGAATAGCCAAATGTCCTTGTTTTATGCTATTATTGATCTATGATTCATGCTTGCTTTCAAATAGTGGCCAAAAAACTGATGGCAAGACTGGAAACATTTTTTGAATAATAGAGATAAGAATTAGCAAAGTGGTTTACTCTTCTAAAATAGGGAGTATTATTTAGATGATAATAAAGTGAATTTGGTGTCTGCAGCAGTAGAGGGACTAAATAAATAGTTGTATAGGCCAGACCTTTGTATAGACCCTAGTTCGACAGATTCTGGTGTGGTGGAGAATCAATTCAGAGGATTCAACTGCAAATGCTTCCCGTTCCAAACTGAAATCAAATATACAGGAGCTAAGGAGCAGTTCAGGCAGCTTCTGGCACATTTGTTTCACCAGACTGCTTTTTTAATGAAGGGTAGACACATTTGAAAATGCCATAAGGTGTATTTTCTTGTTTGAAAATAATGGGTGGTTTATTTTGATGGATGAGGTCTTCAACCTCAGAAAGTGTGAAGAACAATGGCACACAGACAGAGGGAGAACGACCTCATGGGGAACCAGGAAATTAAGATATTTCACAGCAAGAGCCCTGAAACTGGAGCAGATGGGGAACCAGTGCAGTGTGTTTGTGGACAATTAACCCAGGATGGAAGCATAGAAGCCGACAGCAGCTGTGGAAGAATTGAATTTGTATGGGTGGGTGCCTGAGATAGATATGATGCAATGAGCTGAACAAGAGCTGAATGCAAATGTTCAGAATTTTGTTTATTGACCAGACATGGCTTTCCCCGAACTTTCAAGGGAATACTTCTTTAATGCATTTCTTTGTTCTAGAAATTTGTACGTTGCTGCATGGTAGTGTAGATAAATAAGCAGTTGGCTTAATCAGGACAGGGCACTGTCTTTGAACATTAGAAAGCTGATAAAAGGCTCAGTGCACAAGTTGTGATCAAGAGGGTGTGACGAATACATTTTTACTCCCCATTTACATAGAAACCTCAAGTTGTGATGCTTTTAATGAAATGCAGTAATATGAAAGTAAATTATGCCTTCTAGTGGAACAGAAAGAACAATTAAAAGTAAAGCTGCGTGCCTAAGAAAAATGAGTGTGCAAATTTCCAACTGCAATAAATCCTATATTTCAGCACTGGAAAAATATTTTTTTCAATGATGTTCTTAGCTTGTTTGGGCACAGAGACTCTTGTATCTTCAAAATACACCAAGTGTTAATTGCATGCACCTTTTAATCCACATTTCCTGTGTGCTGCTCCCCGCTCCTGAAATAATGTCAATGTACGTAACTGGAGTTTGTGCTGCATTTCTGGTGAAATCATAATGATAGAGTGGAAGCAATTTTTTGGGCAAACTCCAATTTGCAGTGACCAGCTTGGTGACCCTGACCCCTCTCTGAAATCACAACTTATGGGCTGATCCTATATGGATAATGTAAGGCTGTTTCTGTGGGTCTAAAGCCACTGTACCCAGTTGGTGTCTCATTCAATGTCTACACATGCACACGTTTGAGAAAGTAGTCATGGGAGGACTCCTGGCAGTTTACTCCTCTTCCTAAGGAACTAAATGAAATAATGACCTATGACTCAATATGATCTGAATTACAAAGAGGAGGAAGTTGTAAAGAACCAGCATCAGATTCTGTATGGAGTAACTGCTTCCATTTTACACCTCAAGGAAGGATACAATGGCCCCAACTGGGTGCAGTACAGACTCACCAGAATGAGAGAGTAAATTATCAGGACAGAATGCATAATTCTTTTATGTCTAGTAAATTACGAGATGATCTGATCGAGTGGTTTAAAAATGTAAGAAGGATTTAATAGTATAGATACACAAAAAATACTTTATCTAATGCAGGAATGAAGAACATTTAAAGATCAGAGCAGGGTTATTAGGAAATAAATCAGGAAGCATTTTCCCACCAATCTCACATTCCCGTCACCAACACATAAAGAGCAGGAAAGATCTGGAATCCTTTCTCCAGGAAAGTTGTAGATGTCAACGTGCATTTTATATTTTCAAGACAGAAAGGAATAGATTATTCTTAAATATATGTGTCCAGGGAATAGGCAATTAAGTGTCTTTGAGCGCATGATCAAATTGAATGACAGAGTAGGCTCAAAGGATTGAATGACTTCTACTGATCCTATACATACAAACATGGGACTTTGAAGCAGGAACAGACTATTTGGCCCTGTAATGCCAATAGATAAAATCATTGACCTTATAGATGTTTATACAATCATGGGAGACATTGGATAGGGTGAATAGTCAGGGTATTTTCCCCAGGGTAGGGGGTGTCCAAAACTAGAGGGCATAGGTTAAGGTGAGAGAGGGAAGATTTGAAAGGGACCTGAGGGACACCTTTTACACACAGAAGGCGATGCATGTTTGGAATGAACTGCCAAAGTAAGTAGTGGAGCTTGGTTCAATTACAACATTTAAAAGATATCTGGATGGATATGTGAAAAGGAAAGATTTAGAGGGATATGGGCCAAATGCTGACAAATGGACTAGATTAATTTAGGATATCTGAGCAGTATGGATGAGTTGGACTGAAGGGTTTCTTTTCATGTTTTACATAGAGTCATAGACATGTAAAGCATGGAAGCAGACCTTCGGTCCAACTCATCCATGCCAACCAGATATCCCAACCCAATCTAGTCCCACCTGCCAGCACCCGGCCCATATCCTTCCAAACCCTTCCTATTCATATATCTATCCAAGTGCCTCTTAAATGTTGCAATTGTACCAGCCTCCACCACTTCCTCTGGCAGCTCATTCCATACACGTACTACCCTTTGAAAAAGTTGCCCCTTAGGTCTCTTTTATATCTTTTCCCTCTCACTCTAAACCTATGCCCTCTAGTTCTGGACTCCTCGACCCCAGGTAAAAGACTTTGCCTATTTACCCTATCCATGTCCCTCATAATTTTGTATACCTCTATAAGGTCACCCCTCACCCTCTGACGCTCCAGGGAACACAGCCCAGTGTGTTCAGCCTCTCCCTATAGCTCAAATCCTCCAACCCTGGCAACATCCTTCTAAACCTTTTCTGAACCCTTTCAAGTTTCACAACATTTTTCCGATAGGAAGGAGACCAGAATTGCACGCAATATTCCAACAGTGACCTAACCAATATCCTGTACAGCCGCAACATGACCTCCCAACTCCTGTACTCAATACTCTGACCAATAAAGGAAAGCATACCAAATGCCTTCTTCACTATCCTATCTACCTGCGGCTCCACTTTCAAGGAGCTATAAACCTGTACTCCAAGGTCTCTTTGTTCAGCAACACTCCCTAGGACTTACCATTAAGTGTATAAGTCCTGCTGAGATTTGCTTTCCCAAAATGGAGCAGCTTGCATTTATCTGAATTAAACTCCATCTACCACTTCTTAGCTCATTGGTCCATCTTATCAAGATCCCGTTGTAATCTGAGGTAACCCTGTTCGCTGTCCACCACACCTCCAATTTTGGTGTCATCTGCAAACTTACTTACTGTACATCTTTTGCTCGCATCCAAATAATTTATTTAAATGACAAAAAGTAGAGGACCCAGCACTGATCCTTGTGGCACTCCACTGGTCACAGACCTCCAGTCTGAAAAACAACCCTCCACCACCACCCTCTGTCTTCTACTTTTGAGCTAGTTCTAGCCAGATGGCTAGTTTTCCCTGTATTCCGTGAGATCTTCTCTGTAACTTTATCACTCAATAGCTAATCTGGCTGCAGCTCCACTTTCTTGTCTGCCTTTCATATCCCTCAACTATCCTGTCAATCAAAAAAATCTATCTCACTTACCCTTGGATAAATATTTGACCCATCTTCCACTTCTTTCTAGGGAAGGGAATTCCACAGACAAATGACCATTTGAAAGTAAACAAAAATTGCCATATCTCTATTAATTTTAAATATGTTCTATTCTCCCCAAACATCCTCCCTATAACCACTTTATCCCATCATTTCAAGATCTTAAATATTTCAATAAAATCACCTCTCATTCTTCAAAATTCAGTGGGTATAGGCCCAACCTGTCTTCAGAAGATAAACCCATCATCCCAGGAATAAGTTGAACGAACCTTCTCTGAATTGCTTCTAAAGTAATTATATCTTTTTTTGAAATACAGACACCAAAGGAGTACTCTAGATGTGGTCTCACCAACGCCCTGCTCAGCTGCAGTTAAACATTCACACTTTCTCTTGCAATAACTGCCAACATTCCATTTGCCTTTCTAATCATTGCTGTGCCTACACAAAAGTAATTATAGTGGCCTAAATGGGTGAGATCATATAAGGCAGGAAATTGGATTAAACAAATCAGCTCACTAAATTAAGAGCTCAAATGATCTTAAAAGGCATATAACAATACATAACTAATTTAAAAATGATAGTTGCTGTTAGTGTGCCCTCGCGTGGTGGAATTAAGTATGCCATTGCAAGCTATTTAAAAAAAAACATTGATTTCATTTGTCTTCTACTTTTAACTCCAGGTTTGCATATGTGTTAGATTTCTGTCTGTGCTATATTAATGCAACTGTTGTAAACAAGTTAACCCAGACCAAACTGGAAATTAAAGGGAGCAAGTTATTCAGTGGGTGGGGGATGGTGATTTTGCCTTCAAAGTGGATTGGGAGTGATACCAGACAAGTGGCTCACATTATTACAGCCCTCTCAATTGAAAATACAGTTTGAGAGTAATGTAAAGTAGGCTTAATAGTGTTCTGAAGAAGGGTCATACCAGACTCGAAATGTTAACTCTGTTTCTCTCTCCACAGATGCTGCCAGACCTGCTGAATTTCTCCAGCTTTCTCTGTGCCTGTTTAAAGTAGGCTGATGCTGGCTCACTGTTACTCAAAATCAAAATTATATCCCAAGTGGGAATGAAACCCTGAAGAGTTTCAAAACAAGTCATAATTGATGACTGAAATGTTACAATGATTTGATTGTTCCAGTGGCATTGTTCTGTGATGCTCAGCCCTGGAGATAAAGAAACCTGTATTCTGGTCCCAGCGATGGTGGTATGGGAGCAAAAACAGGCCCCGGGGCCTGGGAAAACCTGTCTGACTTCCAGTAGAACGGAGCCACACTTACTTCCAAGATCAGATTTGCATTAGGCCCAAAGGCTCTCGCTCAAAATAAACCATGGTTTCCTTTCCATATTGTAGTTCATGCTAATGTAGGCTGGTGCCATTTTCTGTCTCAGTAGGCTGGGAGGTCAATCCCTGGATTTAAGAGACATTCCACAAGCAATAATCCTCTACCCTGCACTTAAGTCTAAAAAAAAAGTCTTGTTTTGAAGTTTTACTGCATTATTCAATTCCTGTATAATTGTCGGTCACTGAACTGTGGTGCTATAATGGTTGCATTACTAGATTGTGCAGTGGTTATATTACTGATAATCCTAAAAGCATAATTCAAATCTCTCCATTACATGGCTATGGGAAAAAATACGAATTCAGTTGGACTAACTGAATAACTTCAGGTGTGGTACTGAATGGCCTTCTGATGCACTTTGATTTCAAAAATAAATCTAATACAACAAACAAATAAAAGGTTAGCATCAATAAATATGAATTGAATTGAATTAGCTTTATTGTCACATGTAGTCAAAGTACATGCAAAGATTATAGTCGCCACATTACAATGCCATTTTAAATACAAAGACTAGGTACAGATACTTAAAATCAAATTCTTAGGAAACAAACAAAAATTAGAAAAGTTAAAAAAAACTGAGTCCAGCATGATAGGTGACAGGAATAAATTAGAAAAAATAAATAAGTAAGAGGTTCAGAATAAGTTGTTATGACCCTGTCTGGAAACGACTCTCAGGGGAGACCAGCACCACCTTGCTGCTGCCATTGCTGGACTCACCAATGTAGAAGTCAGGAGACAGTGAGATCTACAGATGCTGAAGATCAGAGTTGAGAGTGTGCTGCTGGAAAAGCACAGCGGGTCAGGCAGCATCTGAGGAGCAGGAAAGTCGACGTTTCGGGCCGGAGCCCTTCGTCAGGAATATAGGAGTCACCCTACTTCAGATGCCATCTGTTTGCCACTGGGCCCACTTCGCTGTCATTGCTGAATCCACACTTAGCCCACAGCAAGAGGCCCCTTGCTCCTCTGCCAAGCCAGGCCAGGCTGCCGCCAGGTCACGAGCCCCACTTCAGCTGCAGATGTCGCCTTGCCACTGCCATCGGCATCACTGTCCCTGATCACTGGAGAAGCTTTGCTGCTGCTGCTGCTGACCCCAAATGGTGAGAGAACATCCTTGCTGCCACCGCCTCCCACCATCAGGAGAAGCCACATCCACCGCTCTGCATGTGACCCGCTCTCACTGCTGCCACAGTGCTATCAATCAATCCAGCACAGAAAATAAACAAAAAGACCAAAAGAAAAGAAAAATAAAGTGCAGAAGCAAAAGTAAAACAAAGAAGGAAAGCAGAAGGGAGCACATGGGCTCTGGGCAAGAGCCCACACGCAGCCCTGTCACTTCGCTGCCATCTTGCATCGGAAGTAGAGAAAGTTGAAGTGTTGGCTACCAATGTGATCATGAAGGTGTCACATTGCTTTTAAACATAAAACTACTTCAATAATATCTTTTAGGGCAGGAAACCAGTTGCCCTTTCCTAGTCAGGCCAATATGTGTACCAAACTCATGGCAAAGTAATTGACCCTTAACTGCTCACTGAAATGGTCCAGTAATCATCCTTCTTCATTCGAGAGGGACACTGATGCTTTGTCAAAGGCAAAGTTAAAAATCACACAACACCTGGTTATGGTCCAACTGGTTTAATTGGGAGCACCCTAGCTTTCGGAGCGACGCTCCTTCATCAGGTGATTGTGGAGGGCTCGATTGTAACACGGAATTTATAGCAAAAATTTGCAGTGTGATGTAACTGAAATTATACATTAAAAAATTGATTGTCTGTTAAGCCTTTCATCTGTTAGAATACAGTGATAATTTCACTTCTTTCATGTGTAAATCACAAAACCCTTTTTTATAAAGTTGCATTCTCGGGTTAGCTATTAACAATGGTGATAGCTAGACAATATGTTGAAGGTGTTAGCCCCCTGTGTTCTCTGTCTATGACCTGATGTTTAGATTGATTTTAATCTAAAAAGTGAGATAACAGAGTTTTACATAAATTCATGCAATTTTTGAGCTCAGAGTTCTACATGAATGTATGCAGTTTTTGAGCAAAGTGCAATGTAACTCTGCAAGTACAAATTCACCACACAGTTGCATTTTTGTTATAAATTCTGTGTTACAATCGAGCCCTCCACAATCACCTGATGAAGGAGCGTTGCTCCGAAAGCTAGTGTGCTCCCAATTAAACCAGTTGGACTATAACCTGGTGTTGTGTGATTTTTAACTTTGTACACCCCAGTCCAACACCGGCATCTCCAAATCCTCAAAGGCAGTTAGAGATAGACAATAAGTGGTGGCTTTGCCACTGACATTCAAAAGTCACATAAATAAAACAAAGTCCACATGGTTGATCTTAAATGCCCTCTAATATATCCTAGAAAACCACTCAACTGTAACTTTTTATTTAAGGCAATGAAATCTGACCTCATTATGATGCCCAGGTACTGAAACCAAATTTAAGGCCATAAAACCATAGACATAGGTATAGAACTGGGCCATTCAGCCCATTGAGTATCCTCCACCATTCAATGACATCATGGCTGAATTGATAATCTTGAACTTTATTCTCCTGCCTTATCGCATGAACCGTGATTCCCTTACTGATTAAAAATATCTGTCTGTCTCAACCTGGAATATACTTAATGACCCAACCTCTACTGCCCTCTACAGTGAAAAATTCCCCAGATTCACTACCCTGCCAATAGTATTAAGAAGTTTAATCAATTTTACTGAAGAGAAATGTTTTACACCTTTCAAAATATATTTGTTACATGAAAGCTAAATATTGTTGCTCACAGCAAAACATTAAATATTTTGGCTTCAACTGTTTTCTGTGACAGATAATTTCACATGCTCACCAATCTCAAGGTGAAGAAATTTCTCCTTATTTCTGTCCTAATTGGCCTACCTTGAACCAGGTTCTGTAAGTACTGTAAATAATTCATACATGTTCATTAGTGTACACCAATGTGGTGGCTACTCCCCAGCTCTCAAAAGCAGCCAGAATCTGGCTGCGACATTTATATATTCCTTGCCAGTCCCCGCAAGTGTTAACTCATTTGTCAATCAAAAATCAGGTGACCTTTGGCAGGATTTGGCCTCTGGGGAAACTGGAGACCAAACTGTGACCCCTGGTTATAGTCCAACAAGTTTATTTGGAAGCACTAACTTTCGGAGCGCTGTTCCTTCCTCAGGTGTCCGCAACCACCTGACAAAGGAGCAACGCTCTGAAAGCTAGTGCTTCCAAATAAACCTGTTGGACTATAATCTGATGTTGTGTGATTTTTAACTTTGTCCACCCCAGTCAAACACCGACTCCTCCACATCATGGCTTCCCTGTATCGGTCAGTGAGTTTATCACAGATTTGTTTAGGCTGCCATCTACTGGGTAAACTTTGTTGGTGAGATAGATATTTATTTGTTATTGTATGTCCTTCTTTCAATTTACAAACACACATATGTAAGCATGGGCTGAAAGTAATATCCTCAATTTAGGGTCTTCCATTTATGCTTGACTTCCTCTGACAGTTTCCGGCTGCCTCCTCGGCCATTCAGCTTGTAGCCAATTCCAAGATCACTGAGCAGATGCTTTTATAAGTTAATGGGACAATATAAAATGGGCACAGTTCCCGACTTTTCAATCCATGTAGATGCTATATATCATTAACCAGAGAATACGATCCCTTTGCCAGCAATTCAGTGCGAAGCCAAGGGGTCAGTTAAAGGTTGTGACTGAACTGGGAGGACTGAATGAATATGTTCTGGTGAGGGTTATGTTTGAGCCAGCATTGATGTGACTAAATACAGTCAAAGTGGAAAAATATTTTCTAGAACAAAGATAATGTCAATATTGTCCAAAAGACCATTTAAAAAGTCAAAGCTCTTTTGAGATTTTCCCTTTATAACTCTTTACCTCCGAAGATGCAGGCAATACAATGATATTCTCAGTGTTTTGCTTGACTGGATGTTTTTATATAAGAGTTTAGATGAACATCTGACTATTCACCTGTGGAGACATCACAAATATGTTTTGATTGGTTCCTCCCAGCATCAAATGAAACATTTTTGGGAAGCAGCGACAAATATAACCCTGCAAGAGGGAAATTAGGAAAATTTAAGAAAATAACTCACATTAATTAATGCCTACCATAATCTTGAATATCTCAAGCATTGTGCAGCCAATTACGTACGTTTGAAATATAATCATTGCTGTCAAGTATATGTGACAGCCAATTTGTGCACAGACAGTTCCTACAGTCACAACATAATGACCAAATGATCTGCTTTAATGATGCTTGTTAAGGCACAACCATTGACCAGGAAACCAAGGAAAACCCCTCTCTGCTTCTTTAAAACAGTGCTGTGGGACCAGTATCCATCTGACAAGGCAGTCAGGGCTTTGGTTTGTGCTTCATCCAAAGAATGGCACATCTGAAAGTGGAATATTCCTTCAGCAATGCCCTGGAGTGTCAGTCTAGATTTTGTAATTAAGATGATAGAGTGGCCTGGAAGTCTAGAAGTCTTCAGATTCTAGAGCTGTTGAGCCAAAAGCACATTAGTAACACCAGATTTCAGATGCAATAACATCCTTGAAATGGGACAAAGGATGATTATTTTCTGCTGTTTAATTGACATGGCATTAAAATTTATTTTAAAATGTTACTTTATTCTATAAATCAAGACTGATTACTAAACTTAGTGATCTTGGACAAAGCTCCACTCTGCAACTGGATCCTCGGTTTCCTGATCCACAGGCCACAATCAGTGAAGATTGGGGACAATATTTCATCCTCACTAACGCTCAACACTGGAACCCCCCGGGGTGTGTACTCTGCCCCCTACTGTACTCACTGTATATCCATGACTGCGTCGCCAAATATCAGATTAATACCATTTACAAGTTCGCTGATGACACCACCATACTCCGTCGAATCTCTGATGGCGACGCAACAGACTACAGACGGGTGGTGGAAGACCTGGAAAAATGGTGCACTGAGAACAAACTAGCTCTCAATGTTGGTAAAATCAAGGAACTTGTTATTGACTTTCGGTGGGATGTTACTCATGCCCCCCTACACGTTAACAGCACAGAAATAGAACGGGTGGAGAGTGTCAAGCTCCTGGGAGTGGTCATCCACAACAGTCTTTCTTGGACTCTTCATGTGGACAGACTGGTTACAAAGGCCCAGCAATGTCTCTTCTTCCTCAGGCAACTGAGGAAATTTGGCATGATGGCGAATACCCTTACCAACTTTTATAGGTGCGCCATCGAGAGCATTCTGTCTGGATGTATCACTACCTGGTATGGCAACTGTACCATTCAAGATTGGAGACAGTTACAGAGAGTGGTGAACTCAGCCTGGACAATCACAAAGGCCAACCTCCCATCTATAGAATCCATCTACCAGGCCCGCTGTCAAGGAAAGGCTGCCAGTATTCTCAAAGATCCATCCCACCCTGTTTTTCTGCAACCTCTACCATCGGGGAGAAGGTACAGAAGTCTGAACACATGCACCAACCAGTTTCAAACCAGTTTCTACCCTACTGTTGTTACAGTACTCTCAAACTCTGAACATTTGCCTGTACGTGTGTTTTTGTTTTAGCCGCTGCTTATCTATTATTTACATATCTATGCTACTTAACTCTGTGATCTGCCTGTATTGCTCGCAAGACAAAGCTTTTCCCTGTGCCTCGGTACATGTGACAACAAATTCAATTCAATTCAATTCATAAAGCAGTGCACCTGTACAGTGCTACATTAAAGGGAAAGGATCAAATATTTAATGTTTTTCACTGAAGAGAGTCAAAAAAGAATAGGAACAAAAGGAGGCCAGTCAGCTACTTGAGACCATTCCAACATTTAATGATGGTTACACCTTTTTAATGGGAAAGCCACAACTTTGTACAGAAATTATATGTGAAGAGGAGGAACAGCTATAAACACTCAAGCAATAAGCAATAGTAAAAAAGATAAATGTTGATACAAATAAACAGTAAAGCATTATTAATTACACCAACATAACAATGTATATACACTAAAAACCACAAACCCTCTTTTACATGCCCTGGTGGTTTACTGTAAGCGATGTGTTGGTCACCCTTCTACAATAATTATAAGTCGAGTGTCACGTCACCAGCATCTTGTCTTCTAAGTGTCTTGATTACTTTGGTCTCAACAGAGAGGACCCATTTCACCACTTCACACCTTAATATACACCCATTTTACATTTTCTCTTTTACCCCAATTAGAAACTCCTTTGTCTTTTGCACTGGGCCTCCACACTGTTTGTTCCACTCACCTTTCATCTGCTTCTGTGGAAAGTATAAAAGCAACCATTTTCAAACTCTTTAAAGGTCTGAAGAATAGTCATATCAGACTTGAAATCTGTTTCTCTCTCCACAGATGCTGCCTGGGATGCTGAATAGTTCCATCATTTTCTGTTTTATTTCCAATTTCCATTATCTATAATATGTGGCTCTTCTCATGCCTGGAGAAATACTACTTTACTGTGATTTACTGTATTGTAGGAACCATCAAGGGAAGAAAGGTAAAGATAGAAGAAAGACTATGTAAGCACAAAGACATCTCAGAAGCTATCATTTCTTATAGGGAGAACAGTGATCTCTACCTCTCACTATTTCTCATTTCTAGAATAGCACTTTAATAGCCTGAGAGTGTCCGTAACTGTTTTGCATCAGTTAAGAAACACATTTCTCACTTTCAGTTCTCTCAAAACACAAAACATTAACCTAAAACCACACAACCTTCATTATTACTCCATTCATCAACTTCTTCTAAAAACCAAACTTTTACTTGCACCTCTGGCAATAACAGAAGATGCTTTCTCTACTCCAAGTTTTGGAAATCAATAAACAAATGATTGCTGAGATGCCAATCTCAAAATGGTAAACTGTGATTGCAATGGAAACCTTTACAGCAGCTTGTAGCAATAATTATTCATGTATTCAACTTGAGCAGCTTGCTAGGCCATTTTGGAACACACTTAAGAGTCAACCATATTGCTGTGGGTCTAGAGTCACATGTAATCCAGACTGGGTGAGAACAGCAGATTTCCTCCCTGAAGGACATAATGAATTAATTATATCTTTATGAAAATTGATAGTGGTCCTACGCTTACCATCAATGGGATTAGCTTCATATTCCAGGTTTATTTATTGAAATTAAATTCCCTCTGCAGCAAGGGTAGAATTCAAACCCATGTCCCCAGAATGTTAGCCTCAGCCTCTGGATTATTAGCCCAGTGGCATTATCACCACATCACTATCTGCCTCAGACCCTTGGCAATCAGTGAAATTGTAGATCAATCTTTGTTGTGTCGACAAACCTGCTTTTTTCTGGATTTTTTGCCAGTTGTATATGTCTGTGTCCTTATAGTTACTGACTTAGTGCCACATGAGCTGAAAATGTGTTGCTGGAAAAGCGCAGCAGGTCAGGCAGCATCCAAGGAACAGGAGATTCGACGTTTCAGGCATAAGCCCTTCTTCAGGAATGAGGAAAGTGTGTCCAGCAGGCTAAGATAAAAGGTAGGGAGGAGGGACTTGGGGAAGGGGCGATGGAGATGCGATAGGTGGAAGGAGGTCAAGGTGAGGGTGATAGGCCGGAGTGTTGTGGGGGCGGAGAGCTCAAGAAGAAGATTGCAGGTTAGGAAGGCGGTGTTGAGTTCGAGGGATTTGACTGAGACAAGATGGGTGGAGGGGAAATGAGGAAACTGGAGCAATCTGAGTTCATCCCTTGTGGTTGGAGGGTTCCCAGGCGGAAGATGAGGCGCACTTCCTCCAACCGTCGTGTTGTTATGGTCTGGCGATGGAGGAGTCCAAGGACCTGCATGTCCTTGGTGGAGTGGGAGGGGGAGTTGAAGTGTTGAGCCACTGGGTGATTGAGTTGGTTGGTCCGGGTGTCCCAGAGGTGTTCTCTGAAACGTTCCGCAAGTAGGCGGTCTGTCTCCCCGGTATAGAGGAGGCCACATCGGGTGCAGTGGATGCAGTAAATGATGTGTGTGGAGCATTTACTGCATCCGCTGCACCCGATGTGGCCTCCTCTATATTGGGGAGATAGGCCGCCTACTTGCGGAACGTTTCAGAGAACACCTCTGGGACACCCGGACCAACCAACTCAATCACCCAGTGGCTCAACATTTCAACTCCCCCTCCCACTCCACCAAGGATATGCAGGTCCTTGGACTCCTCCATCGCCAGACCATAGCAACACGACAGTTGGAGGAAGTGCGCCTCATCTTCCGCCTGGGAACCCTCCAACCACAAGGGATGAACTCAGATTTCTCCAGTTTTCTCATTTCCTCTCCCCCCACCTTGTCTCAGTCAAATCCCTCGAACTCAGCACCGCCTTCCTAATCTACAATCTTCTTCTTGACCTCTCCGCCCCCACCCCACTCCGGCCTATCACCCTCACCTTGACCTCCTAACACCTATCACATCTCCATCGCCCCTCCCCCAAGTCCCTCCTCCCCACCTTTTATCTTAGCCTGCTGGACACACTTTCCTCATTCCTGAAGAAGGGCATATTCCTGAAATGTTGAATCTCCTGTTCCTTGGATGCTGCCTGACCTGCTGCGCTTTTCCAGCAACACATTTTCAGCTCTGATCTCCAGCATCTGCGGACCTCACTTTCTCCTCTTAGTGCCACATGAAACAGTTTCTCCTTATTTACCAAAACAATGTCCCTCATAATTTTGAACACCTTTTTTAAACCAACCCTTAACCTTCTCTGCTGTAACAAGAATAATCCCAGCCTCTCTGTTCTCCCCAATTAACTGAAGTTCCTCGTCCCTGGATGGAGGTTTGCTCGCTGAGCTGGAAGGTTCATTTCCAGATGTTTTGTCACCTTACTAGGTAACATTTTCAGTTGTCCCTGGGTGAAGCACTGCTGATGATTCCTACTTTCTATTTATATATTTGGGTTTCTTTGGATTGGTGATGTCATTTCCTGTGGTGGTGGTGACATTTTCCCACAGGATATGACATCCAGAACCTCAACCTGAGCTACAAATCTTCTCAAAATGAGCTTCCTCATCTCTGTTTACTTTATAAACATGGCCTTTGGAATTTATAAAATAATTAGTTGATAAGACATATAGATAGGTGGAAGATTTTAAAATAAATTATATATACACACACATTTTATATATATAATATTAATAATGTCAACATTAATAATGTCCTAATGCTAAGAGGATGTTGCCCCTCTTGGAGATTCTAGGACCAGAGAGCATCATCGGAGAATAAAGAGGTACCAATTTAATACTGGGGATTAAGAGGAATTTCTTCCCTTCGAACATCTCCTTTTGGAACTCATTACTCAGAGAGCAGTGGGGCTAATGTCCCTGACTATATATTTAAGGCTGAGATAAATAGATTCTTGATCAGTCAGGAAATCTGGGGTTTAGGGGGAAAGGGCAGTAAAGTGAAGTTGGGGAATGTCGAATCAGCCATGATCAGGGTCATGCTTGTATACAGACTGGAGGTGTTCTGCTAGGTCATCAGTGTCTGATGTTGGTGGTTGAGGAATGGACTAGGGAGTCCCGGAGGGAACAATCCTGAAGAAATACAAACAGGAGGAGTGAGGGGAAGATGTATTTGGTGATGGCATTTTAGTGGAGTTGTCTGAAATGGCAGGGGATGATCCTTTGAATACGGCGGCTGGTGGGATGAGAAGTGAAGACAAGGGGGACACGATCACACTGTAGTGAGTGATGGGGAGGGGGAAGGGTGGAAGCATGGGTGATAAGTCGGAAGGTTGAGGGTCCTGTCAATCAAAGTGGGCAGGAAACTATGCCTGCCCAACATGAATTAGCACTTTCAGTGAACAAAACTATGCATGAGTTGTATTGACTTGACCTTTTCTGGAAATATTAAACTTAAGTGAAAAATAAGTTGATATTTTGAAATTGCAGTGTATGTACTTACAAAATTAGGATAAGGCAATTTACACTTAGCTTGTAGTGCTTTCATTGCTTCTCTACATTGCTTACCTCCCCAAACACGCTGCCTCTAAGTTCCAGTAACTTACCCAAAGTAGACATTAGTCTAATAGGTCGACATTCTCCTAGTTTATCTCTTTGATCCTTGTTAGATAGAAATAGTTGTTTAGTAATACAAAACTTAAGTATTGATGAAAAGAGACATTTTATTGAAGCTTTGCATCATGCTCAATACACTTTGTATGAAAATAAATTCAGGGGGAAAACTGACATTTATAATGTATAAGAGAGTGCTGATTGGTTAGCAAGTGGACTGTGATTGGTACAGGTGTTGCCATGGAGAATATGTCCGTTATTGCTGATTGACAGTTTCCTCGCATGCAGTATAGATGATGGCTTATCTCTTGAGTTGGGAATCTTGCAAAAAATGAGTGCAGGATAAATAGCTTTGACAAATTGTGTGGTTATTTTGAACAGAAATCTTAATTTCTATTAAATTAACTAATCACCACAAGTGTGTGGGATACTTTGTTCACATAACTGTACTTTACATAGATCTGGTGGGAAAGCCTGAAGCCAGGCATAACCCCATCAATGCTTTGTGCAGTATGCTTATGCAGTATAAAGCTCAAGGTCCATCAGGCTGCCCCACATTTACAACATTTGCACCCACTCTGGCTGTCAGACAGCTCTGTGCTTTTGTGAATAAAGCAATAGCACAGCTCTCATGGAATGATACAACACGGGAGGCCATTCAGCTCATCAAGCCTGAGCCAACATTCTTCCGACAGTGTGAAATGTAAATTCTTTGCAGTCTAAATTGCTTAATTCAGATTAGCAGGGTTAAGGACCTCTCTAAGCACTCAGGGTAGTTTACACTCCATACATTGTCAGACTGTGTACTGCAGGGAGTCTCACATGGCTCTTTGCAGTCAGTTGGACCTTCAGCCTGGATTATTATTGCAAAGGGAAAATGCTTTCTTCTCGTCAGCAACATATTTTACAAACATCAGACCTTTGTTAGCTGTTTAACGTATTTAAACATTTTAATTACCTATTATGGCCATTTAAAAATAGCTCCCATTAATTGAATAGTGGAACAAATATCCATACAAATTAAAGAATATTCCACTGTAAAAGTGGTATGTTTTGCACCAAATACAACTGTAACATATGACACTTTCTCCACCATCACAAAATTGTCACAGTACAGGAGGCAGCCATTTAACCAATTATGTCTACAATGTCTCTCCGAATGAGCAACATGACTGAGTGCCATTGTCCTGCCCTTTCCTCATAACCTGGCATATTATTTGTATTTAAACAATCATCTAATATCCTCTTGAATACCTTGATTGAACCTGCCTTCATCACACTTCCAGGCATTGTATTCCAAAGCCAAATCACTCATTTCCTAGAAAGGGTGCATTTCTCATGAATACTTTTTTTCGAAATCACTTGGAATCTATGCGCTCTCAGTCCTGATCTATTTACGCATTGGAAGAGTTTCTCCTGGTCTACCTTATTCAGATTTCTCAGTAACTTATCTCAGTGTGGAGCATTGCTGTATGTAAATTGGCAGCCATATTTTGACAATTACCGTAATGACTATATATTGGCTTTGAAACATTCTTGGCCATAAACAATCATGCAAATGTAACCTTTTTCAGCAACTGGATCAAGTCTTAATTGTCAAGATCTTCTGGATTGGAAATTGTGATGCTGTTCCAATAAAAGATCTCCATTCGTTTCGATTACCATCATGTTCCTTTAAGGATTTCGGAATTATAACTGCTCCTAAAGGACCCGGTGCAAGCCTTAATCATGACCCTACATTATTCATTAGCTGGACTGATAGATGAAATATGACATTGTCCCTTTAAGAACTTGGATGAGTATAAATTGTAGCACTGCTTTCAAAATTTAGGGCACATCTTGAGACAATTCTTATTATGCTGCTGCTGGTGAGGACTTCAATAGATATTATGTCAAAGTACAGTTCCAGAATCAAGACTGCTGGGATTCTACTGATTGCACCTGTCTCGTTAGAGTATAATCATTGGCAACCACTCCATTTCTCATTCTCTACTTAATTCATATTTCTGTTTCTGTCACCATGCAAATAGCGTTTATAGGAGAAAGTGAGGACTGCAGATGCTGGAGGTCAGAGCTGAAAATGTGTTGCTGGAAAAGTGCAGCAGGTCATGCAGCATCCAAGGAACAGGAGAATTGACGTTTCGGGCATGAGCTCTTCTTCAGGAATGAGGAAGGTGTGCCAAGCAGGCTAATATAAGAGGTAGGGAGGAGTGACTTGGGGAGGGGCATTGGAAATGTGATAGGTGGAAGGAGGTTAAGGTGAGGGTTATAGGCCGGAGTGGGGTGGGGGCGGAGAGGTCAAGAAGAAGATTGCAGGTTAGGAAGGTGGTGTTGAGTTCGGGAGTTGGGACTGAGACAAGGTGGGGAGAGGGGAAATGAGAAAACTGGAGAAATCTGAGTTCATCCCTTGTGGTTGGAGGGTTCCTAGGTGGAAGATGAGACACTCTTCCTCCAGCCGTCGTGTTGCTATGGTTTGGCGATGGAGGAGTCCAAGGACCTGCATGTCCTTGATGGAGTGGGAGGGGGAGTTAAAGTGTTGAGCCACGGGGTGGTTGGGTTGGTTGGTCCGGGTGTCCCAGAGGTGTTCTCTGAAATGTTCCACAAGTAGGCGGCCTGTCTCCCCAGCATAGGGGAGGCCACATCAGGTGCAGCAGATGCAGTAAATGATGTGTGTGGAGGTGCAGGTGAATTTGTGGTGGATATGGAAGGATCCCTTGGGGCCTTGGAGGGAAGTAAGGGGGGAGATGTGGGCGCAAGTTTAGCATTTCTTGCGGTTGCAGGGGAAGGTGCCAGGAGTGGAGGTTGGGTTGGTGGGGGGTGTGGACCTGACGAGGGAGTCACGGAGGAAGTGGTCTTTTCAGAACGCTGATAGGGGAGGGGAGGGAAATATATCTCTGGTGGTGGGATCTGTTTGGAGGTGGCGGAAATGACGACGGATGATACGATGTATATGGAGGTTGGTGGGGTGGTAGGTGAGGACCAGTGGGGTTCTGTCCGGGTGGCGATTGAAGGGGCGGGGCTCAAGGGCGGAAGACCGGGAAGTGGAGGAGATGCGGTGGAGAGCATTGTCGATCACGTCTGGGGGGAAAATTGCGGTCTTTGAAGAAGGAGGCCATCTGGGTTGTTCGGTATTGGAACTGGTCCTCCTGGGAGCAGATGCGGCGGAGATGAAGGAATGGGGAATATGGGATGGTGTTTTTACAGGGGGCAGGGTGGGAGGGGGTATAGTCTAGGTAGCTGTGGGAGTCAATCGGTTTATAGCAAATGTCCATGTTGATTCGGTCGTCCGAGATAGAAATGGAAAGGTCTAGGAAGGGGAGGGAGGAATCTGAGATGGTCCAGGTAAATTTGAGGTCGGGGTGGAAGGTGTTGGTAAAGTGGATGAACTGTTCAACCTCCTCGTGGGAGCACAAGGCAGCGCCAATACAGTCATCGATGTAGCGGAGGAAAAGGTGGGGGGTGTTACCAGTGTAACTGTGGAAGATGGACTGTTCCACATATCCTACGAAGAGGCAGGCATAGCTGGGGCCCATGCGGGTGCCCATGGCTACTCCTTTGGTTTGGAGGAAGTGGGAGGATTGGAAAGAGAAGTCATTCAGAGTGAGGACCAGTTCAGTCAGTCGAAGGAGGGTGTCAGTGGAAGGGTACTGGTTGGTACGGTGGGAAAGGAAGAAGTGGAGGGCTTTGAGTCCTTCATGATGGGAGATGGAGGTGTACAGGGACTGGATGTCCATGGTGAAGATAAGGTGTTGGGGACCGGGGAAGCGAAAATCATGGAGGAGGTGGAAAGTGTGGGCGGTGTCCCAAACATAGGTGGGGAGTTCTTGGACTAAGGGGGACAGGACAATGTTGAGGTATGCAGAGATGAGTTCAGTGGGGCAGGAGCAGGCTGAGACAATGGGTCAGTCGGGGCAGTCAGGTTTGTGGATTTTGGGCAGGAAGTAGAAATGAGCGGTGTGGGGTTGTGGGACTACGAGGTTGGAGGCGGTGGATAGGAGATCCCCTGAGGAGATGAGGTTATGTAGGGTCTGGGAGATGATGGTTTGGTGGTGGGAGGTGGGGTCATGGTCAAGGGGGCAGTAGGAGGAGGTGTCTGCGATCTGGCGTTTAGCCTGAGCGGTGTAAAGTTCGGTGCGCCAAACTACTACCGTGCATCCCTTGTCTGCCGGTTTGATAGTGAGGTTGGGCTTGAAACGAAGGGAGTGGAGGGCTGCACGTTCCGAGGGTGAGAGATTGGAGTGGGTGAGAGGGGTGGAGAGGTTGAGGCGGTTAATATCACAGTGGCAGTTGGCTAAGAGATCGAGGGCGAGTTAGGCATAGGGGCGTGGTGATGGCGATCGGCGTGGGGGCGGGGTTGGGCGTGGGGGCAGGGTCGGCTTGGGGGCGGGGTCAAGCGTGGTGACGGCAATCGGCGTGGGGGCGGGGTTAGGCGCGGTGACGATTATCGACGTAGGGGCGGGGTTAGGCATGGTGACGGAGATCGGCGTGGGGCGGGGTTATGCGTGGTGCGGAGATCGGCGTGGGGGCGGAGACGCATGCGGCGTGGTCGTTGTGCAGGTGAGTGATGTCACTGGGGCGGAAGTGGCTGCAGCGAGGGCAGAAACGGTGTTGTTTCCGGTGTAATTATACTTGATGTTTGGCAGAAGGGTCAATATATGACAAAATACTGTCATGAACATAATACAGACTCTTTGCCCCCATCCACACACACACCTTTCTTACCCACTTGTAAAGAAAAAGGATCCAAAATAAAAGCAGACCATTTATATAAAAAATAGACTTTTTTAATTCTAAAAGTACAAATATTTACTTCCTTGCCAACCTCACAGAAGCATCTTCTCTAAAAATACAGCTACAATAAAAAAAAGTAAGTGATAATATATTATAATATAAAACTGTACACTTGGCATTTACAATATTTACACCAGTCACATGATGATGACATGGCAATGTTAAAATAATGCTTTCTTGCATTAATATTTTGGAATTCATGTGAGACAGTATCGATCAGATAGTATCTGGGCTGGGTCACAATTCAAAAGGTTTAGAGTGGAAACAGATTCAAAGAGAAGTTCTTAGCCACAGCTCCATCTGGAACACTAATGCATTACTGCACATAATAAAACGCATTAAATTGTGAGGTGATTGGCACTGAAGTCAGCACTCTTTGATTTTATGAATGTGTACCATCAGCAGGGAGATGAGCCTCATTTGTGAGCTGCATATAATGGACAATCATAGGAAACACCTCTGATTTTCCATTGCCTAATGCAACAACTCATCCATAGCTTTGTAGAACTAATCCCTCAGTTTCACTGCAAATTCACGGCTGTGGAAGGGAGCAATTCAAAAACAATTTGGACCAATGTTATCGGGCGAATCTTCAAAACAAAATTTGCTTTCAGCAAGACTGCATTTTCAAACATTTGATTGTCAGAAAGGGATAATATTCAGAACAAAGTATTTATGGATATATGCTCGTTTATAATCCACCTTTCCTTGGAAACAAATATTCTAAATCACTGCAGATATCAAATGAATCTAAAGACAGTTATACTGTGCCGTTACAGCTAGTCAACAGTTAGAAGCTTCTGCTTTTATGCAGCATAGTCACCAATCATTCTCCTGTAATATGTTGCCATAAAAATGTCATTGTCAGAGGGACAATCATAGTGACAGGAACAGGTCTTGATAAACATCATCTTCTTCTTGATAAGATCTCCCTCTGGACATTTGAATTCCACATGTAGGGTGCTAGTGGAGTGAGGGGTGCAGCATCTCCCATCAGTGCAGACTCCACAGAACTTGGGTCGATAAGATTTTGTGCTGGTACAACCAGAAAACTCAAATTTCATTGACTTGATTGGCCTTGGAGTGCGGACACACTTTTTACCTCGCTGCAAAAAGGAGGGGGGAACAACAAAAAAAATTAGAAACAGCCAAGAGGCACTTTGAGGCAAGCACTATGGGCATCAACTCAAATAACAATTTGGACCAAATTCCATTTACAAAAGGTTTTTTAAAATTTAATATTGCCATATCTATGTCATAAGATATAGGATTTCCCTCTCACTTCTGAAAGTACTGACCCTTGCTCGTGAATGAGCTCCACAGCCACCCCCTAGTACTTCATCTGAAATGACTTGCTCTTCAATGCCCTGAAGCCCTAGCACATATTGTCACTCCCCCAGCCTGGGAGCATCAAGATCAAAACCAGAGTCCATATGTCGAGTCCATATGTCAAATCCAGTAACCCTTCTTCAGAGAAGAGGTCCCTTTAAACATTGATTGGACCTGAAACGTTGACTGTTTCTTCTCTGTAGGTGACGCCAGACCTGATAGGTTTTTCCAGCAATTTCTATTGTTCTTTGGTTTTTATTATCTTCCATTTACCTGGCTGAGACAAATTTATTACGTCACAGTAGGAGATGTTAGGACTCAGCTGTCAACATATTTTGTAGGGGGCATGAGATTTGGTTGGAAAGCACTCTGGTGAAAACTAAAGTGGTCAATTTAAGACAGGGAATAAAATCACATCTAATCAACTAACAATTTCCTTGTCAGTTTTGTATTCAATTGTAGCACTACAACTACATTTCCACAGGAGATCAGATAATTCAGCACAAGGTTTATCAGCCAAAAATAGCATGACCAATATGGGGCAAAAGTGAGCACTTTGGGATAATGTTGCTAATCAGCTTTGATTTCACTGAATGAGGTAACAGATTCAAGGGTAAAACAGTGAATAGCCTACCCCTAGGTTTTGCACAGAGCAGGAAGGTACTTGGAACTTGCAGGTTCGCATGACTTAGTGCCATATTAGGCAGTAATTTTAAGTGAGAGGAGAATTTAAACAAACTATAAACCTTCATGTAAAATTGTATTAGTATTTATATGGATTATTGCACAGGTTTCAAAAGAAACCAACAATTAACAATTCCAACATAAAGCAGAGGGTTTTTCTCTATCATAGACTGTTAAACTGACATATTGTGAGGAGTTTAATACCTTGATACTTTTCTCGAGATTGGCACCACAGGGCCGGACCATACACAGCCTGCTCTGCTTCTCCAAGCGGCATTTCCTATTGTCATTAGTTACTCTGGTGGAAAGCCCCATTCCACATGACCTTGAGCACGCACTCCAGTCCGTGGTTTGGACAATACAATTGTCACGGACCTGACTTGAATCGGGGCCAAAAATAGCTTCTTGCCTATAAACTGAAAAATTTTAAAAAAATTTAAGAGGTAGGGAAACTCCCTGGACATTCAATACCTTATAAAGTCTTAATAATGATTTAACAGATTCCCTTTCATTAAGTGACTGTACTGAGTGGCACAATTATCACTATTAATCTCAGCAAGTGATTTGGATGTGCAGGTGTTGGACTGGGGTGGACAAATTTAAAAATCACAACACCAGATTATAATCCAACAGGTTTATCTGGAAGCACTAGCTTTCCAAGCACTGCTCCTTCATCAGGTGGTTGTGTTGCACTCCGAAAGCTAGTGCTTCCATTTAAATCTGTTGTACTATAATCTGGTGTTGTATAATTTTTAACTTAATCTCAGCAAAGCACATTGCAGTAGATGGTTTGCTCATCAATGCTACTCCAGTCTTTCACCCCCACCCCCCCACTTCTGTTGAGTTTGTTAAATATTTAGCTGTGAATATTATTAGGAACTACATCTCCACAACAAAGGCTGTCAGTGAAGGAGTTCAGCTGGTGAATGATTGCTGGAGAAAGTGAGAACTGAGTTCCATGAAGGATTAACCCTTACCTGCCATGGCAGCATTGAAGACTGAGTGATCCCGAGGTTTGTCGCAAACCCACTCTTCACAGCATTTTCCAGGGATCTTCACTCGTCTGGGTACTGGACAATCTGGGCTTGGCAGACGCATGTCATCCATACAGAAAGGGACACAGCCGATTGCTCCATCCATGCAAGTGCATTGATACTTACAACTGGGCTGAAATGTCTCTCCATTCCTGTAGATCACTCCTCCCAGATCACAGGTCGCTCCCTCCCTTGCTAAAAGACAGAAAAACCAGGATTTAGAAAAAAGAATAAACAAAAGCAGGAACTACTGGAGAAAATCAGCAGGTCTGGCAGCAATGGTGGCGAGAGAAGTAGTTAATGTTTTGAATCAGGTGACCCTTAAAAATAGCTCTAGCATCCAAAATTCCGTAGAAACAAAAAGTTCAGACTTAATATTCACTCTTTTTACTTTTAAGCTGCTTGTTTTGGAGAAGGTTCCCAGCATTTTTAGGGTTTATTATGGGTCCAATGCCAAATCAATAATTGGTTTGCTTCTTGCAAGAGCAAGGATGATGTGAAACATTTACACTCTTGCTCTCAACAGATTCTATGCAACACCTGTCACATTCAGGAGGTTCACATGCATTTTAGTGATACAAGCAGGTAATCCATATATTTTCCAATCAATCTGCTCAGATATTATTATACAGAAGCAGGTGGGACTTGTACCCTGGGCCTCTTGGTCCAGAGGTAGGGACGCTGCTCCTGCACCACAACAGCACCCCCCAGCAGGCAATCCAAGCTAACACTGCAGTAATGTAATGAGCAAGAGTTGCGCTGTGAGGGGCATTGACAGAGGCTCCATCCACCCTTAGGTAGAAAAGAATGATCACACATGTAAGGGTGGGAGAGTTCTCCCCAATGTGAACAGAGAACAGTGCAGGCCCTTTGGCCCTTGGTGTTTTGTCCTTGTCGATATATCCCTCACCAACCATTAATTTGAAAAAAGATGCTGAAAATCTGAAGAATGAAGAGAAAAACAGTTCGAAAGAAGAGTCATATATCGGACTCGAAACATAAATGGTTTCTCTCTGCACAGATGTTGACTGACCTGCTGTGTTTCTCCAACAACCGGAATACCAGAGAAAGTCAGTGGGTCGGAGAAACAGAGCTAAATCTTCCAGGTATTCTGAAGGAGGGTCACTGGACCCGAAATGCTGATTCTGTTTCTCTGTACAGTTGCTGCTAGACCTGCTGAGTTTCTCAGCCCTTTATAATCTTTCATGTCTACAGCTCTTCAGCAAAAATGGAGACAGTAGCTTTTCTCTACAGGTGCTGTCAGACCTGCTGAGTAATCATAGCATTAGGTTCATAGATTCAGAAAAGGCAAACTGTCTACAGCACAGAAATAACAGACCCTTTGGCCCATTGAATCTGCACCAGTCAAAAACAACCACTTAACCATTCTAATCCCACATCTCATTCCATGATGCAATGTTATAGTTACATTTGCTTGTCTATTATTGAATTGCTGTTTTGGAGGGTTGCTCTCTGGGCAAATTGAACCCTGTGTCTACATTACAAAAGTGATTACAATTCAGAAACATCTAGGAATCTGATCAAGTAAAGACCAACCACCTCTTTCTCATGGGAAGAGGTAAGGAATGAGCCATTTCCTTTTGGCTTGTTGTCAGGTTCAGCAGTTGCTTACCCACGCAGATGCCAGTTTGTTCGCTGGAGAGAGTGGGCCCGCTGCAGTACAGCCCCTTGTGTTGGTCGCAGGGCTGCGTGGAGTCACACACATCACCCAGTTGCCTGGCGCAGACCTTACAGCAGCCACAGCCGTCAGTCAGCAGACTCACCCCGGCAGGGCAGCTCGGAGGTCCCGGGGGACAACGGCAAGGGTACACGCAGTCCTCAGCCCCCACTCCGGCCTAACGGGAGAGAAACAAAACCCATTTAATTAAAAATGGGATGGTGCCAGCGAAGGACTGAAATAAAGTTTACATCTTCAACTCCCATCCATACAAATAGACCCAAATTATTGGAAACAGAAACCAATTGGGATTATTTTCCCGTACAAAATGAGAAAATATGAAACATAATGACCCTTAAAGGAAGCGCTCAGCCTGCTCTGTATTTA
This sequence comes from Hemiscyllium ocellatum, assembly GCF_020745735.1. Taxonomy (NCBI): domain Eukaryota; kingdom Metazoa; phylum Chordata; class Chondrichthyes; order Orectolobiformes; family Hemiscylliidae; genus Hemiscyllium; species Hemiscyllium ocellatum. The sequence continues at coordinate 46,058,244 of NC_083430.1, forward strand.
ATTTTTTTTGTTATTTGTTTGATTTTTGTAATAACTGCTCCATCCAAAATTTTACAACGCACGAAACAATACCCGCTCTTTAAGGTAGTGAGAGGCGCAGTTCAGCGGAGAACAAGGGTCAGAGGCGATTTGTTTGACAGACCACCCCCACCCCCCACCGCCCCCCACCCAAAACAGCAGCGACACGATAAGGTGGTTAAAAATCTGAGGAGTTTCAGCCCACTTTAACCCAGAAATCCACTGCCGAATACAGGCGGTGGTACAGTGGGAGCTTGCGGAGGTCTGTCTCGCCCTCCACACTGTCCGAATGTATAAGCTGCTTCCTCCCATAGCCGATCAGCCGGTTAGTGAGCGGGCGCCTGCGGGGCTGCGCTGACACTGGAACCTACCCAGTACCGAGAGAGGACCAGAAGCAACGCCAGACACCGGCACAAGGTCAATTCCATTTCACCAGACATTGTCTTTTCCCCCCTGACAAGAAATAATGCCTTTTTTTTAATTTAATGCGCCGGTTTGCTGCGGCGAACGGGCCAGTTTCCTGATCTCTTCAGCACTGACCGAATGGATTTCAGTCCTGCTCCTCCAGCTCTGCGGGAACTCAGCGCCAACCCCGTCCCTTTAAGTAGCCGCTCAGAGGGCGGGTCAACAACATCCCCGTGCGGCCAAAATGTGGCCACATTCCTGACGGATGTTTCCAATTCCTCGTAGCCAAAAAGTGGTTTCAGATGAAGCCGCCAACCGAGAGAAAAAATTACCTGAAATATTTGTGGTTTTTGTTCAAAAGGAAGGACCCACTTCAACACAATATTTCCTTCACACCTCGCCTTTCAAAACCGACAACACAGCAGTGATTTTCTATTTTTTTTAAACAAAAAAGGAAGCTCTGATGTGGTGGAAGCAGAACAGTTTTCAAAAGAGAAATCGGTAAGGATTTGTAAAAGAGCCATTTAAAATGCACGGGAGAATGGGACTGAAAGGATCGCTGTATTGCGGGGTTAGTACATGTGAATGGCCCGAATGGCTTCCTGTTTTGTACTATGTTCGCATCAATCTGTGATTCAATAACATTTTGCTGGCCAAATATCTGACCTGAACTGAGTGTTTCGTAACCATTTTGAGATTATCTAGCAGTTAGATTCTTACAGATTACACAGAAAAAGTGCACAAAGACCAATTATCATGGTTAATCACCTAAAACATTAATATCATTCAGGGTTACATTCAAACATATTTCACTGGGCACACATTATTTCACAGTTAACTAGCACAGTAAAGATCTCCACTGATGTGCTCTGCTGATATGATTTTAATTTTAAGATGCAAGTAAGAGTCAGCTCAGTTGGCAGCCTTTTGGATTTCAGCTCCAGGGATGGAGCTCAAAATTCTCTGCCTATCATTCAGGGCAAAGTTAAAAATCACACAACACCGGATTATAGACCAACAGGTTTATTTGGAAGCACTAACTTTCAAACGGCAGCACCTTCAACCACCTGATGAAGGAGCAGCGCTCCAAAAGTTAGTGCTTCCAAATAAACCTGTTGTGTGATTTTTAACTTTGTACACCTCAGTCCAACACCAGCACCTCCAAGTCATAACATTCAGGACAGAACTGAGGGAATGCGATATTGTCAGAGGTGCCACTTTGTGGTTGTACAGCATCCGATAGCTCGATTCCTGAAGAAGACCAAGGGAGTTATCCCCAATGCCCTGGTCAATATTTATCCCTCAACCAACATAGAAAATTACAGCACAATACAGGCCCTTCGGCCTTCGATGTTGCACCGCCCTGTGAAACCAATCCGAAGCCCATCTAACCTGCACTATTCCATTCTCATCCATATGCCCATCCAATGACCATTTAAATGTCTGTAAAGTTGGCGAGTCTACAACTGTTGCAGGCAGTGTGTTCCATGCCCCTATTACTCTCTGAGTAAGGAAGCTACCTCTGACATCTGTCCTATATCTACTAACCCTCAATTTGAAGCTATGCCCCCTCGTGTTATCCATCACCATCCTCAGAAAAAGGTTCTCACTGTCCACCCTATCTAACCCTCTGCTTATCTTATATGTCTCAATTAAGTCACGTCTCAACCTTCTCTCTAAAAAAAACCGCCTCAAGTCCCGCAACCTTTCCTTGTAAGATCTTCCCTCCATACCAGGCTACATCCTAATAAATCTCCTCTGAACCCTTTCCAAAGCTTCCACATCCTTCCTATAATGCGGTGACCAGAACTGTTTGCAATACTCCAAATGTGGCCACACCATAGTTTTGTACAGCTGCAGCATGATCTCATGGAAGCTCGATCCCTCTACTAATAAAAGCTAACACACCCTATGCCTCCTTAACAGCCCTATCAACCTGGGTGGCAACTTTGAGGGATCTATGCATATGGACACTGAGACCTCTCTGTTCCTCAACACCTTCATGAATCTTACAATTTGCACAGTACTCTGCATTCCTGTTGCTCCTTCCAAAATGAATCACTTCACATTTTCTGCATTAAACTCCATTTGCCATCTCTCAGCGCAGCTCTGCAGCTTCTATGTCCCTCTGTAACCTACAACATCCTGCGGCACTATCCTCAACTGTACCGACCTTAGTGTTGGCCACAATGTTACTAACCCACCTTTCTATGCCCTCATCCAGGTCTTTTATTAAAATCACAAACAACAGTGGGCCCAAAACAGATCCTTGTGGTACCCCACTAGTAACTGAACTCCAGGATGAACATTTCCCATCAACCACCACCCTCTGTATTCTTTCAGCTAGCCAATTTCTGATCCAAAACACTAAATCACCCTCAATCCCATGCCTCCATATTTTGTGCAGTAGCCTACTGTGGGAACCTTATCAAATGCCTTACTGAAATCCATATACACCTCATCAACGGCATTACCCTCATCCACCTGTTTGGTCACCTTCTCCAAGAACACAATAAGGTTTGTGAGGCACAACCTACCCTTCCCAAAACTGTATTGACTATTTCTAATCAACTTATTCCTATCAAGATGATTATAAATCCTATCTCATATAACCTTTTCCAACACTTTACCCACCACCAAAGTAAGGCTCACTGGTCTATAATAGCAGGGTTTTCCCTAGTCACTTTCTTCAACAAGGGAACAACACTTGCTATCGTCCAGTCTTCTGCTACTATTCCTGTAGACAATTCCAACATAAAGATCAAAGCCAATGGCTCAGCAATCTCCTCCCTGGCTTCCCAGAGAATCCTAGGATAAATCCCATTTGGCCCAGGGGATTTATCTATTTTCACACTTGCCAGAATTTCTAAAACTTCCTATTTGTTAACCTCAATCCCATCTGGTCTAGCAGCCTGTTTCTTAGTAATCTCATCTCCAGGTAAAACAGATATCTAGTCAATATCACATTGCTATTTATGAGACCTTGCTGTGCACAGATTTGTAGCTTCTCCACACAACATTTCACTCCCTGTAAAGTGCTTTGTAAATGTAAGCCTTTTTTATTTAAAACAGACTGGACTGGGCAGACATATTCTCATCATTTTTCGAACTGGAGCAGTTTCAGTGTCACTTCAAATTCCACAGGGCCCTGTGCCAATCAGGGAATGGTCCCCATTTCATTCAAGAACCAATTAGGAATTCCCAAAACCAACCAGAGGCATCCAAATCATTTAAGGGTCCTATGAATCCTTAATGTCTTAACCTTTTTAATATTGTGTTCCCCATCTCAGGATTGCCTATTGTTAGATGATGAGAAAGGAGCCTCGTAGAGCAGATATTCTGGCACAGACTGGTGGGGCTGAGTGGCCTCTTTTTGTATAGTAAGTTCTCTATAACTTTCTACATGTCTGAAGCAACTGCTCTCTCATTTTATGATCTGCAATGAGTTTGATTGCTTTAAGGCACTTTAAGTTTTGGGTTTTTTTCCCTTTTTATACCAGTGTTCTCTTGTTTCTCTTCCCCTGAGTGGTTAGCATTTTGGTGGTGTTGGTTGATCTTCCTCCAGTACCACACTAAAGTGATAGTTATTCATGTGGCATTCTAGACTTTCAACACTCCGCAGCCCATCTGACTGCATGTGGCAACATTGTTGAACTTGGTCTTGACTTCACCAGGTGTGTGCATGTTTCTTTTTCAGTGCAAGTTGCAGGAACACAATTGGGATTGTAAACTCAGCAAGAAGTCATTTAAACAAACACAAAATACTGTGGATGTTGGAGATCATAAATCAAAACTGAGAATGCTGAAACTTTGGAAACGTGTGGAGAGAGAAATTGAGATAATGCTTCAGAGCCCCTCCTATCTTCGCTCATTTTGAGATTAGCACAAAGAGAACAAATAACGCAGCTGGTGTTTTCTGGTCTATGCTGTTAACTTTGACAAGGGATATGTTTATTTAATTTGTTTATTTGCCTTACACTTTTATCATCTTGAAAAGCAAAAGAGAAGGTAATTACAGGAAGGGTGAGTTGTGTTTATTCATTGACATAGACACCCGAGCATGTGAAAAGGTTATTTTATTTTTATGAAATAAAGGAAATGATTATGTTTGTTGTACTACACACCAGTGAGTGCAGAGACAACAGAATAATTGCCAGAACACAACAGATTGTAAACCAGCGCCAGTTAGTCTTCAGACCTTTTCATGTTTTGGAAAACACAGATTAAGGTGACAGACAATATTCTGAAGGAAACTACCACTTGAGTTGTGTAGCGAAGCTCTGGTGAAATTAGCGAATCGTGTTATATCCTGATTGATGAAACTATGTCTGGTGCACGAGTTTGTTTTTACAGATTTGTTTGTTTGAGTGTTGCTATCTTTGGGAAAAGTCAGAGGCGGTGCTGTTGGGGCAAATCGAAATCTCATAACACATTCTGAACATTCCTAATCTCTCTGTGGTTTTGAGCATGTTCCCAGTCAATGACAGAAATCCGTCCAGAGTTCTTTGGACTCAGAGCTGTACACACAGCACAGCACTCCTCAATTTTTGCAAAGAAACATTTTTGTGCAGAGGCTTGATAATATAATAACTTGGACTTTATCCCTTATTTATCCCTTATATCAGTTCTTACTTTTCCTTCACATGTGTTGTTTAAAGGAGTGCCACTAGAGGGCGTACGGATATGATTTGCAACAAGTCAATGCCTTAAACTATTTTTCTGCATAAAAGTAAACTACTTAGGACTTTATGCGGCTCCATGTGCATCCTTTTTTCCCAGAAAATGCTTGACTTTAAGGGCACTTTTCAACCCATTCAAAAGTGACTCACACGGTTGGACACATTATAATCTCATGACAATTGGCCTCTGGAGCAGGAGTTGCAATCCAGTCAGGATTTCTGTACCTGATTCCTGTCCAGTGACTCTTTCTATGAATTGTGGATGTGAGTGTGGACTGGGTTCAGTTTGTGATATCCCATCTTATTAAATGCCTTACAGCAAAAAACATTTAAGGTTATAGATCCTATTTTCTTAATTTATCCAAATGATAAAGATATCTGGTCACTTGTCTATGTCAATGAATAAACACAACCCACCCTTCCTGTAATTACCTTCTCTTTTCCTTTTCAAGATAATAAAATTGTAAGGCAAATAAGCAAATTGAATAACTCGAGTTTATCTAAAGCTCTGCTGCCCATGTCCGAATTTCGGTTAAGCCCCAGTCATGAGTCAATACTGACCCACATCTGGATCTTGGATTGGAAAACAGTGACTTAAAAATCCTTATCTTTGCATTCAAATCCCTCCATGACCTTGCTCCTCCATACTTCTGTAACCTCCTCCAACCATGCAACCCTTCTCAACCTCTCTGGTCCTCCAATTCGAGCCAAACTCATCCCTGGTTTTTTTGCTCCACCATTGACAGTCAGGTCCTTAGCTACCTGGATTCTAGAATTCTTTCTCTATAACTCTCTCCTTCTCTCTGTCTCTCTACTCCTTTGAGATACTCCTTAAATCAGCCTCTTTGGCCAATCTTTTGGTCACCTATCTCAATGTCCCTTTATGGACTCTGTGTTGAATTTTTTTCAGATAATCACACCCATGAAGCACCTTATTTCAAGGGGGGAGGTCCTGTATACAACACATCATTGTTACTCATGAAAAAGGTTTATTGGGGGAGCTACCAGAAGTTCTTGTTTGTACAAAGCATCAGAACATCAATCATTTTCTTCAGGGAAAGTCAAAAAATGACCAGATATCTTTATCATTTGGATAAATGAAGAAAAGAGGATTTATATCCTTAGGTGTTCTTTGCTGTAAAAGCACACTTACAGTCATAGAGTCATGGAGATGTACAGCATGGAAACAGACCCTTTGGTCCAACCCGTCCATGCCAACCAGATATCCCAACCCAATCTAGTCCCACCTGCCAGCACTCGGCCCATATCCCTCCAAACCCTTCCTATTCATATACCCATTCAAATGCCTCTTAAATGTTGCAATTGTACCAGCCTCCACCACTTCCTCTGGCAGCTCATTCCATACATGTACCCCCCTCTGTGTGAAAAAGTTGCCCCTTAGGTCTCTTTTATATTTTTCCCCTCTCAACCTAAACCTATGCCCTCTAGTTCTGGACTCCCTGATGCCAGGGAAAAGACTTTGCCTATTTACCCTATCCATGCCCCTCATAATTTTGTAAACCTCTATAAGGTCACCCCTCAGCCTCCGATACTACAGGGAAAACTTCATAAATTAAATTCCAAAAGCTAAACTTCTCTAGTCAAAAATTTGGGAGAACAAACCGTAATCCATAGATTAATGCACATAATTTGAGTTAAACTCATCAGAGCAGTGCTACTCAGGTAGTTAAAAGTGACAGTCACTACCGTGCCAGAAGACCATCGGCTATTCTCTCATTAGAGAGTGTCTTCTGGTTCAGTGATAGCATCCATACCTCTGGGTTCAAGTCCCTTCCTGGATTTTTTCCATGGAAAGAGTGTTGATGGCATGGTTTAACAGGCTAATGAGCCAGTCAGTCCCCAAAGGGGTAGAAATTGTATGTGAATAATTCTGCCTGAAGAAGGGATTCAGCACCGAGGTGTGCTACACTGTCAGAGGTGCAGTCTTTGGATGCAATGTTACATCATGGCCCTATCAGCCCACTCAAGGCAATAAAAAAATAGCCATTGGAAGATCTATTCAATTAGTTGTCACACTGCTCTGTTCTTGCAAACTGTTCCAATTAGCTTTTGAAAGTCATCATTGAGTCTACTTCCACCACCCTTTCAGGCAGTGAATCCCAGATTATAACAATTCATTACAAAGATTCTTTTGGTCTCTGGATCTTTTATTATTTGTCTTAGATTAGAGGTCTTCCACTAGTGGAAAAAGCTCCTCCTTATTTAGTCTATCAAAGCCTTTTCATAATTTTGAAAGAGTCCATTAACTCTTAACTTTGCCCCTCTAAGGGGAACAATTCCGTCTTGTCTGGTCTCTCCACACAGCTGCGAATATCACGACTCACCCTCAAATGTATGGCAATGCCTGACCCCAGGTTAGACCAAAGAGAGCTAGGCCTAGCTACATTTACAGAATGCCAACAGAGCTGTTCAAAAAAGACTTCAGATGACACAAGGGTACATTCTGGTAGCACTTGTAAATATCAATGACTGTCCTACAGCTTTGTTTATGCTGTGCCAGCAGAAAGAGTCAGGGATAGGCAGATTTTAATTCCAACTGAAGTTAATCTGTCCATATGGCATTTCCCCCCAATCTATGGTCAGGCTAAAGCTGAGGGACTGCACCATTCATCTGACAACAGCGTTCAATGTTCAATGTCCTTTGTGGAGCAACAAATCTGAAACATCCAAGTTGTGGATCTGACTGACACAGGAGGCTTGACTCAGGGTGTTTGGTGTAGCTACTCCGATCAGCTGAAGCTGTCAAATGTCCTCCAGCTGGAGGAATGAAGAGGAACAGGTGTCACCAGATGGTGAGGTCAAACTTCAAAGGGTTCAAGGAGCAGGAATGGGGGGCAGAGTTTCATTTCCTCACCTGAGGCAAGTTTGGTGGCAAGGGTTAGGGGGTGTGGAGTGGGGACTCTCACACCTTCCTGCCTCTGTCCCTGATGAAGTTTGAGGTGGAAGGGCTTGTGGAGTTTTTCATCCCAATGTGCCTTTTAAATTGGTATCTCAGATCCTCATTCCACTGTCAGTGGTATTTATCCAGACACACTTCAGGGATTTGCCATGTGGGAAGCCCAAAAGAAATAAATCATTGAGGGCACTCGGTGCCTGATTGGAGGACCTGGTGACAGGAATGGGGAGGGGATGTTTGCTGGGACATTTTTTAAGCCATTGCTGTCAACACCACCTTCTCCATGACTTCTCTCCTCATCTCACTCATCTGCAGTCTGGATACCTTGATTACTTGTGTCTAGACGGCTGCATTACCAATAGCAGCGTCTGCCTGTCAGCTGGCGCTGCTGAGCAATGCACAATGGCCAGCCTTCAGTTGGGGGACAAGTTTTCTGCCTGTGGAGTCCTTAACTCAAGAGAGGGCCCTCATAAGCACTTAATTCCTGAAAGTGGGCAACATAGGGCTCTCACCAGCCATTCAGCCAGTGGGCAAGAACCCTATCACGTACATTAAAATCTGCCCAGTGGATTGAACAACATTGTTGGAGGTTCAGAAGATGTGATGTGCCGACACTTGTGTCCTACTTGTACCTTTTAAAGTAAATCGTTTGTTTGGCTTTATTGTTGTTCGCCATACTTGCACATCCTTTTGGTAAATTGTAATGACCTGATTATACAAGGCATAATGCCAAAGTTTGCTGATGATGTAAAACTCAGAAATGTAATTAACAATAAGAGGATAGCAACATAGCTCAGGGAGTAAAATGGATAGCCACATGTCAATGAAAAATAATGTGGGAAATTGGGAAGGTGACACATACCTCTGGTAAGAAGTATGTGAAAAGCAAGATAAAGTGAATGGTAGAACATTAAAGTGGGATGTAGCAAGCTAACATCCTGCCCAGCGGGAAGAGCAGGATGTCATATAAACAGATCCTTGAAGGTCAAAGGACAAGTGGAGAAATAAATCTTTGGCTTTATTAAGAAAGGAAGAGAATACAGTCAATTAAACCTTCATAAAGTACTAAAAACTATCTTATTTAGTCATAATTTGGAGATGCCAATGTTGGACTGGGATATTCAGCCATAGTATATTGGGTGTTCATGGTTGCTGCTTGCCCATCTCTAATTGTCCTGTTGAAGATGGCAACAAGCTGCCTTCTTGAACTGCTGCAATCCAAGTGATGCAGGGACAGCACTGAACTGTTAGGAAGGGAGATGCAGAATGTTGACCCAGTGACAGTGAAGGGACGGTGATATAGGTCCAAATCAGGGTGATGTGTTGGTTGAATTTGCAGGTGTTCCCATGCATCTGCTTCCCTTGTTCTCTAAGTGATGGAGGCTGTGGATTTGGAAAGTGCTGTCTAAGGAGCCTTGGTGAGTTACTCCAGCCCATCCTGTAGACAGTAGTCACTGCTGCTGTTGTGCATGAATGGTGACGAGAGTGAATGTTCAAGTTGGTGGATGGAGTGCCAATGAAACAGATTGCTTTGACTGGATGATGTGTGTACCTTTGTACGTTGTTGGAGCTGTGCTTATCCAGGTAAGTGGGAAGCAATCAATTGCACTCTTGATTTGTGCCTTGTAGATGGTGGGTTGTGTTAGGTATTGCCAGGATATTGAGCTCAATTCTGGTCACTGCAAAACTTTGGACAGGGTGCAGAAGAGGTTTAGAAGATGGCTACGAATGACGAGAGACTTCTCCTTTAAGTATAGAAGGTTAGAAGTGGATCAACTGGAGGTTTTCATGATTTTGAGGAAAGAAGGAAGCAGACACTATTTCAAGTGGTAAAGGTTCCTTAAACAGGGAAGACATGTAAAAACTCAAAGAGTGTGGTGTTGGAAAAGCACAGCCTGTCAGGCAGCATCCACGGAGCAGGAGAATCAACATTTCTGGCTCTTCACCAGGAATGATGCTGGGGTGCTGGGGGGCTGAGAGATAAATGGGAAGAGGTGGGGCTGGGGGAAGGTACCTGTGAATGCAGTAGGTAGATGATGGTGGGGGAGAAGGTGGTAGGTCAGTCAGGAGGGTGGAACGGAAGATGGACAAGTCAAGAAGGCGGTGTCAAGTTGGAGGCTTGGAACTGGGATGACATAAGAGGAGGGGAAATGAGGAAAATGATGAAATCTACATTGATCCCATTTGGTCCCAAGGTGAAAGATGAGGTGTTCTTCCTCCAGGCATCAGGTGGTTAGGGTTTGTTAATGGAGGAGGCCCAGGACCTGCATGTCCTTAGTGGAGTGGGAGGGGGAGTTAAAGACTTGAGGTACTGGGCTATGGGGTTGGTGGTGCAGGCGTCCCAGAGATGTTCTCTGCAATGATCTGCAAGTTGGCATCCTGTCTCCCCAATGTAGAGGAGACCACATCAGGTGCAACAGATACAGTAGATGACATTGGTGGATAAGTTTCTGTCGGATGTGGAAGGATCCTTTAGGGCCTTCAACGGAGGTGTGTGTGCAGATTTTGCAGTTCTTGCATTGACAGGGGAAGGTGCCGTGAGTGGGGTGAGGGCTGATGGGGTTGGGTGGGGGTGGGAGAGTGTCGTGGATCTGATAAGGGAGCTATGGGGGAAATGGTCTCTCCGAAACGCAGATAGGGAAGGGAAGAGAAATATATCTCTAGTGGTGGGGTCTATTTGCAGGTGGCAGAAATGGTGGAGGATGCTGCAATGTATCCAGAGGTTGGTGGGGTGGAAGGTGAGGACTAGGGAGGTTCTATCCTTGTTGCGTTGGGAGGGGTGAGGTTCAAGGGCGGAGGTGTGGGAAGTGGAGGAGATTCACTGGAGAGCATTTTTGACCATGTGGGAGGGGAAATTGTGGTCTTTGAAGAAGGAGGCTGTGGGAAAAGCTCTGCCAACCCATAATAGGCCCACAAAAGCAAAATTGGCCAAATTGTACCAAAAACACCCAGAATTCCCAAGCAGACTCACAAGCCAAATCAGACAGCCCACGCAGACAAGGGAACACAATTTAAGCTCGCTAACAATGATAGAGCATCACAGATATCTCAAAGCCCCAAGGGCAGTTTCACAACCCAGCAATACCAAAGCCACACAAAGAGCAGATCAGACAGACAGGCACCAGCAAGGACCTGCTCCAGGAACAGGACAATGGAAGCACCTCACCACTTCAGAGGAGACATTAATATCTACCTGTGAAGAGGAATGGAACCATCAATACTGTTAGGATGTTGCAGTGTGTGAAGGAACAGGACATTCATCCGATAACTGTTTTCCAATTAGCATTCTTGTAACTAGATTACTCCATTTCCAGATACACTTCATTTTCCCCATTTCTTAATCAGTCTTATTTTGCAGCATTATTATAAAAACTGCCTCATCCTCAGGTGTGGGACGAAAAATTCTGATCTACCTGTACACACTGTGTCAGTTTCTCTTCCAGCGATATTGTTTGCAATAAACTGTTTGTCAATTTCACTTCGAGCTGTGTTTTTGTGATCTCTCACCTATTGGGCAAATTTCTCTGACAGAGGCCAATTGGAATGTTCTTTGGTGGAATTGGTCCTCCTGGGAGCAGGTGTGGTGGAGGCGGAAGAATTGGGGATAAGGGTTGGCATTTTTACAGGAGGCAGAATGGGTGGAGGTTTAGTCTGGGTAGCTGTGGGACTCGGTGGGTTTGTAGTAAATATCCATATTTAGTCGGTTATCTGAGATGGAGATGGAGAGGTCCAGGAAGGGGAGGGACTTGCCTGAGATGGTCCAGATGAATTTGAGGTCAAGTTGGGAGGTGTTTGTGAAGTTGATGAACTGTTCAAGCTCCTTGTAGGAGTATGAGTTAGCGCCAATACAGACATTGATGCAGCGGAGGAAATGTTGGGGAATGGTGCCGGCGAAGAGGCAGGCATAGCTAGGGCTCATTCGGGTGCCCATGGCTACCTCTTTGCTTTGGAGGAAGTGGGAGGATGGGAAGGAGAAGTTGTTGAGGGTGAGGACCAGTTCAGCCAGGTGGACGAGGGTGTCATTGGAAGGGTACTGGTCGGGACGACGTGAGACGAAGAAATGGAGGGCTTCATCGTGGCAGATAGATGTGTACAGGGACTGGATGTCCATGGTGAAGATAAAACATTGGGGACCGGGGAAATGAAAGCGTTGGAGGAGGTGAAGGGTGTGGATGGTGTTCCGAATGTAGGTAGGGAGTTCCTGGACTAAGAGTTACAGGATGGTGTCGAGGTGTGCAGAAATAGGTTAGGCGGAGACAGTGGGTCGACCAGGACAATCAGGTTTGTGAATCTTGGGTAGAAGATAGAACAGGGTGGTGTGGGGTTCCCAGACAATGAGGGTGGAAGTTGGAGGCTGTACGTGAGAGGTCCCCAGAGCTGATGAGGCTGTGAATGGTCTGGGAGATGATGGTTTGGTGATGGAGGTGAAGTCGTGGTCGAGGATGTAGTAGGAGGAGGTGTTTGCGAGTTGGCGCCTGGTTTCAGCGGTGTAGAGGTCGGTGCGCCAAACTACCACTGCGCTCGCCCTTGTCTATTGGTTTGATGGTGAGGTTGGGGTTGGAGCAGAGAGAGTGGAGGGTTGCTCATTACGAGGGTGAGAGGTTAGAGTGGATGTGGGTGTGGACAGGTTGAGGCAGTTTATGTCACAAGCGGTAGTTGGAAATGAAGAGGTCAAGGGTGGGTAACAGAGCAGCACAGCGTGTCCAGGTGGATGGGGTGTATTGGATGCAGGAGAAGGGTTCCTCGGAGGGTAGGCTGGGGCCTTGATGGAAAAAGTGGGCTCAGAGGCAGAGATGATGGAATAAATGTTCAGTGTTGCAATGTGTATCAAACTCATTAATCCGGGAGTGTAGTGGGATGAAGGTGAAGCCTTTGCTGAGACATGAAAAAACAAAGGCAACATGACTAGCTGTTTTTATTTGCACTGAGTTGCTATGATCTGGAATGTGCTGTCTGAAACAAAAATAGAAACAAATTCAATTATAACATTCAAAGGGAAATCAGATGTTACTTGAAGGGAAGGATTTATCTGGCTGTGATGAAATAAACAGGAACATAAGGAAAAATAATTGGCACTAGCAATGAGCCAGCACAAGCTCAGTGATTCAAAAAAAAACCTCTCTTTCTGTTGTGTGATTCTGTAATTTGTTGATCTGTAGGTAGGTATAATACAACCCAAGGATCAAACAGAGTTCTACATCACATCTCACAATGGAATCTCCTTGCCTTTAGTGGATAGAAGAATGCACATTCACAAGTTATAGTTCAATTTATCGCGTACTAAATATTACATAAATAAACATTATGTCTTGGTAGCAATCACTTTGCACCATTGTTATTGTACACTGGTTTAATGGAATATTTCATTGCTCAGTAATCACCTCAGACAATAAGATGCTCCCCTCTCTGATAACCTTTCTCAGAAAACTGAGACTTGAAACACAATTCCTTCATTTCTAACATAGTTTATTGCAGTGGATTACTCTGACTAGCCTTGTGTAAGGCATGGCCTGAACACACAAAACTTAATTGAAAGCCATTCAAGGTGTCAGTTCAAATTCCTTTGAAGATATTCCAGAAAGAAGAACATAAATATATTTCCCATAACATCCTGAAGTCATCAGATATTCCGAGGATGTAAAATGGCATTTGCCCATCCTTCCATAGCTGCCAAACAATGGATGTAGCAAACATACTGCTTACAATATTTATTTGTTTTGCAGCTGTACTCATCCAAACACCACCTCACAGAATCAATACAATGCACTGTCCTTTACAAATAACAGTCTATCTTCCTTTGGCATGTCTCAACTTGGCCATACTGTCTTGGAATTCATTCCAAACTATAACTGTTCACTGCATGAAAAAGCTTTTCTCATCTTGTTTTTTGCTTGTTTTGCCAATTAATTTTAATCATCAGTGGTTAGCACTACTGCCTCATAGCGCCAGGGACCCAGGTTTGATTCCAGCCTTGGGTGACTGTCTGTGTGGAGTTTGCACGTTCTTCCCGTGTCTGTGTGGGTTTCCTCCGGGTGCTCCGGTTTTCTCCCACAGTCCAAAGATGTGCAGGTCAGGTGAATTGGCCATGCTGAATTGCCCATAGTGTTAGGTGCATTAGTCAGAGGGAAATGGTTCTGGGTGGGTTGCTGTTTGGAGGGTCGGTGTGGACTTGTTGGGCTGAAGGGCCTGTTTCCACACTGTGGGAATTCTAATCTAATCTGTATGCTACCTTATTCTCACTCCTCTGACAGATGGGAATATTTTCTCCCTACATTCTCTGTCCAAACCCCTTACAATTTTGAATACATTGATCAGATCTCCTCTCAGGCTTCTCTTCTCCAAGGGAAACAGTCCTAACTTCTCCAATCTATCATCATAACTGAAATTCCCCATCTCTGGAACCATTCTTGTGAATCTTTTCTGCACTCCAATACCTTCAGATTGTTTCTAAAGCATGATGCTTAGAAGGGGACTCAATACTCCAGCTGAGGCTAATCTACTGTCTTATATAGTTCAACTTAATCTCCCCCCTCTTGTAATCTAGTACCCCATTACCCGAGGATATTGTAAACTTTATTAACAACTCTCCCAACCTGTCCCACCACCGTCAATGCATAGATACATCTAGGGTTCCCTGGTCATATACTTCCTCCTTTATTTTATATTGTCTCTCTGTGCTTATCCCACCAAAATGAATCATCTCACATTTCTCCACATTGAACTTCATTTCCCACTTGTCCACCACTCCACCATCTCATCTGTCCTTTTGAAATTCTACACTACCCTCCACAGAGTTTAGAATGCTTCCAAGTTAGATCTTTAAGATACATCAGGAACAATAAGGTTCCAACACTGACCCCTCAGAACCCCATTACAAACCTTCCTCAAATCTGAAGAACATCTATTTTCTATTACTCTCTGTTTCCTGTCAATCAATCAATTCCTTACACATTGCTACTGTCACTTTTATTCCATGAACTATAAAATTGCTCACAAGAGTGTAGTGCAGCATTGTCTCAAATGCCTTTTGGACATCTATGTACACCACATCAATATCATTACTATCAGCACTCTCCGTGATCCACAGCCTCCATGCACCAAGGCTTCCTTGCATCACCACACTAAACCACATCTTCTACCACCGAGAAGGAAAAGGGAAACAGATAGAAGTGGTCACTGCAAGTTTCTTTCTAAGCACAGCCACCCTGATTTGAAGTTATATCATTGTTCCATTGTTGCTGAGTCAAAATCCTGGAATCCCGTCACAACAACAAACAAATGCTGGCCTGATCAGTAATACACACATCTAATGAATGGATAAATCTTTTAAAATAAAGGGAATGGCTGTAGTCATCAATCATTTCCAAACATTTTGATTGATTTGTGAAATAAGCCCTATTCAAAAGCAATAGCAGCAATTGATTGGCACAAACAAGCCCATCAGTGTATCAGAACATAATGTATAATTTCTGCAGCGTGTAGAGACAGATATCAGTAACTCATTTCAACCCTTCACTGTACCTGCTAGAAGGAATCCAAGAAACTATCTAAAGTTGACAGTAAAATGTTATCACATCCATTCTGAGTACTGCCTTTCTTTAAGGCACAAGGTCACTGTGAACAGGAAGGCACACAGTGACATATCACTTCAGAAAGTGAAGCCAATTTCTCAGTAACAGAATATCCTTTCCATTGAATTGTTGACATAGTAACCACAAATACCTATTACAAAATGTCAGAGTTTGGCAGTATGCACTGTTAGGTAGCTGGACAGAACAAATTCTTTACTCAATGGCTTGATGTTTATTTAAATGAAACATAAGTTTTTTGAACAAGACAATAAACTACAGTGAAAAGCCAACCCAGATTTGAAGAGCAGCCATAGCTATAGTTATGTAAAACTTTAGAATCCTGATGAAAACCACATTGTGTGTTGGAGACAAAATGTCATGAATGGCTTTAAATTAAATTAGCTTTAACAAAAGAGAAACTCACGATATTTTAATTACCATTGAGGCAACAAACACTAAATATATCCAGGCGAGACATAAAATAAGTAAGATTACATGTTTCTTACAGATTTGATTTACAAAGTTGAACCAGTCAAAGTATATTTATACACAATGAATTGGCTGCTATTGTTTGATTGGTGTAAAAAAATTTGCATTTATATAGTGTTCTTCTTCATTTCAGGATGACTTAAATTGCTTTATAGACAATGAAATACTTTTCAAAGAAAGTTGTCAGTATCACGGTATGGACCAGACCAACCATCCTCAAAATATATTAAGAAGATAGTCTAGCCCCTAACTTTCTCTTATTTTAAAGATCGGTGTATGGTATTTTGTTCTGGATGTAATTCAGTTGGTCAAACTACCAGACTTGAAATGAAACAGTGGCATGGTGGCTGGCACTGCTGCCTTACAGCGCCAGGGACCCGGTTCGATTCCAGCCTTGGGCAACTGTCTGTGTCGAGTTTGCACGTTCTCCCCATGTCTGCAAGGGTTTCCTCCAGGTGCTCTGGTTTCCTCCCACAATCCAAAAATGTGCACATCAGGGATGTATAGGTTAGGTGCATTAGTCAGAGATAAATATAGGATAATAGAGTAGGGGAATGGGTCTGGGTGGGTTGTTCTTCGGAGGATCAGTGTGGATACGTTGGGCCAAAGGGCCTGTTTTCACACTGTAGGGATTTAAAAAAAAGAAACACACTTTATTCATACACTGTCATTAAAATACAGACAAAATAAAAATAGAAGAATTGGCTTAACTGTAACTCTATCAGAATGCTTAACAAAGTAGTATATATATTAACTACTACTAATTAACGGTTCCAATATAGTAACATCCCATAAACACTCTTGGCAAAGGCAAATTCAGTAAAACAGATTGTCTCACATGCAATTCTAGCATCAGGAAGAGAACCCCAGCTATTAGCTGTAACAGAGAAAGGAATAAGAGCTTCCACACCCAGCTTCAAGACTCCAGCAACTGCTGAAAGCTAAAATTAAAAATCCTGGTTCTGTTGGAGTTTGACCCCACCCATTCAGGCTCCTTCTATTGTTCCAACATTAATAAAAAAAGGACTCACAAATTGTTAACTTTACTGGCATTGGGGCAGACTACTCCACACCTCTGTCTCAAACTTTCTTCATTTAAAAAAAAGGACAAAATACATCTCTTAAAGTTATGCTATTGTCACGAGTGTAATGTAGAGAAAAGCAGCTGCCAATTTGATCACAGCAACTCTTACAAGCAACATGCGATAATCTATTTTATTTAAGTGATGCAAACTGAAGGGTAAATTTCCGGGACACCAGGAAAATTCCTAGATTCATTTTCCAAATATCTCCAAGAGATCTTTTCTAGCCATTTGAGAAGCAGGTTGAAGAAGAGTCATATTAGATATAAATGTTAACTGTTTCTCCCTTCACTGATGTTGCCAGACCTGCTGAGTTTCTCCAACACTTTCTGTTTTAATTAAAGAAAATGGAATCTTGGGTTAATATTTCATCTGAGAGATAGCACCTCCGACACTGCAATATTGATAGACTATTTGTAGTTTGCTGAAGAAGGCTTATGCCCGAAACGTCGATTCTCCTGCTCCTTGGATGCTGCCTGACCCGCTGTGCTTTTCCAGCAACACATTTTCAGTTCTGATCTCCAGCATCTGCAGTCCTCACTTTTTCCTATTTGTGGTTGATATTATTGCACTGTACTGTACTGTATGATAAAACCTTTGCTCCTTCCTGCTGCACTGCTATTTCTGATCAATTATTTTGATCTATAAAAGTTGATGCACCTTGTGTGTAAACTCTGAAAATCCTCAATAAATATGTTTGACCCTAAGGACCTCTTGCTGTTTGTAGAGGACTGTCCCATAAGATTATTGCTGAAATGCACAGCAAACCATTGTCACCATTATACAAAGTAACTGGCGATGATGGATAATTTCAACCTTCCCACCCTTACCTTCTTACACCAATGTTTCTAGTAGTGACTTTAAAAAAAGGGCAACACAGCCAAGGTTTTTAAACATACCAAGTGCTCCCTTTCTTGGCAAAGGGAACAAAGCTCCAGATTTATCTTTGTTTTTAACACTAGGCCAAACTCACAAAAGCCTCCTTAATCCATGTGAGAGACGTCAAATGAGGCAATTTCTGCCATGGAATGTCCGCAACTAAATGAAGGCGAATGGATTTGAAAGAGATTTGTACCCATTTTCACACTCATGAAGTCTTTAACCGCCTGCAACTATTGTGTTACTCAAATTCCTCTTTACAGACAGTACTTTGTTCATTGTGGATGCTCTAATACTGATGGGAATCATGAAGTGCTTTACAAGAATAACCTTAGCCTATTGAAAATAACACTGCTCTCCTTCTTTTCACTGAAAAGGAATTAGGTTTGTTTGAGACCTTTTGTTCCAAATCTTTGTTGTTATTCCATTTGTTAGTTTTGTCCCAGTTCCTGAATGGAGATATTGTTCCATTCGCAGCATCTTAAAACCATCTGAAATGACTGTTCACTGTAGATGCACTGATAGTAAAGGATGTAACCCATTTTTTCTGAAATGGGAAGAAGATTGTGAGGCTTTGGACTTCACTTATTTTAGAAGAGAGGTCCAATCAATATTTTGTTAAGGATGTAATGATTTGCAATATTGATTTGTTTCGGTCAATGGCATTTATTCAACCTTAAATTTCAATGAGAGAACATGGCAGGCTCATCCATGCACAAAAATAAAATTCTGAAATGATCAATAATGCAAAATGGATGTCAGCTCTGTAAATGATTTCAGTGAAGAGGTACCAATAGTGCATATTAGGGTATATTTTATCCTCTAGTCTGTTCTTATGTATTTAGTTTCAACCAAAACAGTTCTCCAAGCAGTTACTACTGGTGAAGTAACAAATGCGTCTGCACGTTTCTGTTTGCTTCATTTACACAGACTCATTCAATAACAACAGTACATTGCATTTATGAAGTGCCTTTAAAGTAATAAAAATGAACCAAAGTGGTTCACTGGTGTATTGTCAGACTAAATTGGATTCTGAGCCACATTAAGAGATATTAGAACAGGATGATGGTTAGGTCAAAGAGGCTAATTTTAAAAAGCAATTTTAAAGAAGAGGTGGTGAGGCTTAGGGAGGGAATTTCACAACTTAGAGTCAAGGCAGCTGAAGGTACTGAGCTCAGATATCATGAAGAGTTCTGGGACTGGAGGTTACACAGATATAGATGACACATTGGGTACATTCAGAGTAGCGTGGCTGCAGAATTAGCTCTTAGCTTCCCCTACATTACACCTTTTGCTCTTTATTCTGTTGGTTTACTGTTCTTTTTCTTCTATCCCCACCTTCATTTTTAGATCTCAATCTCCCAGACCACAAAACATGAACTTATTGCAATTGTGAATCTTGTGGTTTAGCAGATATTTTCATCTGTGTCACCTCATTATTATTAACAATGAATGTAGATTCTTCTGTCACAGTTAGCTGTAGAACTGAAAATTGCTGCAAATGTTCACCCTTTCCCAGTCCTGTTCACAGGTTATGAGGTTAGTTCTGGGAATGAAAGAGGAAAAAATTAGCACTGCCAAGATTGTTCATCTTAGTGAAAGAAGGTTGAGAGAAGACTTGTTTGAAGTTTGGAAGATAGGAAGAGGAGTAGGCCATTCAGCCCATCAAGCCTGTTCCACCATTCAATGAGACTGTGGCAAATTTATGGCCAAACTCCATTTATCTGCCTTTGGTCCACATCCCTTAATACCTTTGCTTAACAAACATTTATCAATCTCAGATTTAAAATTAACACAGTACAGTGGCTCAGTGGTTAGCACTGTTGCCTCACAGCGCCAGGGACCCGGGTTCAATTCCCACCTCGGGCAACTGTCTGTCTCTGTGGAGTTTGCACATTCTCTCTGTGGAGTTTGCACATTCTCCCTGTGTCTGCGTGGGTTTCCTCCCACAGTCCAAAGATGTGCGAGTCAGGTAAATTGGCCAAGCTAAATTGCCCATGGTGTTAAGTGCATTAGTCAGGGGTAAATGTAGGGGAATGGGTCTGGGTGGGTTGCTCTTCGGAGGGTCGGTGTGGACTTATTGGGCTGACGGGCCCGTTTCCACACTAGGGGATCTAATCTCTTAACTTAAGGCTCTTTATGTGGGTGGCACGGTGGCACAGTGGTTAGCACTGCTGCCTCACAGCGCCAGAGACCCAGGTTCAGTTCCCGCCTCAGGCGACTGACTGTGTGGAGTTTGCACGTTCTCCCCGTGTGTGCGTGGGTTTGCTCCGGTTTCTTCCCACAGTCCAAAGATGTGCGGGCCAGGTGAATTGGCCAAGCTAAATTGCCCGTAGTGTTAGGGGCATGGGTGGGTTGCGGGTCGGTGTGGACTTGTTGGGCCGAAGGGCCTGTTTCCACGCTGTAAGTAATCTAATCTAATCTAATCTAAATACCTGATATGGGGTAAGGAATCTGACAGTGTCAATTGAGAGAGATTGTTTCCAATGGTAGAAGGGCTGAGAATCAGAGAACACTGATTTCACCTGATTGGCAAAAACACCAAACTCAACACAAGGAAAAGCAATTTTTACTCAGGACCTAGAATTCCCTGCCTGAGGATTTGGTGGAGGCAGATTCAAACTTGGCTTTAAAAGAGAATTGTATAAATAGCTGAAGAAAGATAGACTTGCAGAACTCTGTGGGGGTGGGATTGGGGGGCAACGAGGAGGCAATAAGAAGGCATGAGGCTAGCAGCTCTTATAGAATGTCACCATTAACATGATGGTTGCATGGTCTCTTCCTGTGCCATAACCATTCTATGATTTGAGTTCAATCAGGAAATAATCCCTTTCTGTCCCCCATAATGTTCTGCAGAATGGGTAGAGAAGTTGGTGGACAAATAATGTCACAACCGATCCCTCAGCAAGGTTCCTCAATTTGTTTCAGTTCCAGATGGGACACCCCAAATTGTTACATTCTTGGGTGATGAGGGAAGAATTGGCTCCCTGTCCTTATTCATCTGCATGCGCAGTTGGTCGCAAGAAATTAATTTTATAAACAGTCCCTTTCCTAATGGATGCCTTTCACTCAGACCTAATCAGTTTATGTTTTAAAATGAATAATTTAACTGAGTTTGTTTGCCTCACTCTGGTGAATGTGACCACCCTTCCTTTAGAACTTGGGTAAATCCTAGGGATTTATTTAACCTTTTCTGCAGCCTGGAGAGCCCATACAGGGATTCACAGCTGCAGCTGAATCTCCTATCCACATTGGCTAACTCCCATTCTCTACATTGGGTGAATACGTCCTTGTAAATCCCATTGGTTTTTCCAAAGCCTCCAGTAGTTGGCCAGAGATTCATCATTTTTAAGTGTTTTTTATTAACTGCTTCATAATCAGTTGCACCTTCCTTAGTCAGGTAGGAAGCATTGTGAACCTTCTCTGAAAGCTTATTCTGCAATGATAAGCACTAATGCTTGACTGGCCACTTTAAATGCTGTGCTATCCACCAGAAAGAGATAAAAAAATGTCTCTACCTCCACCAGCTCAAATTTAGGAATTAAATGAACAAATCAAGTTGCTTCTGTCTTTAAATCTGAGCCTGTGGTGTCTTCCTGGGACACAGTAAGTAAGGTTCCTGTTCCTCAGCTCGAGCTGTCTTCGTTCACTGCCAATCACCTCTACCAATTCTCATCAAATTCCTTCTGTGTCCTCCTTGCTCTTTCCCGTCTCTCTCATTACTTATTTTCTATTTCTTTTCTCTCTCACTTTCTGTTTCTTCCCTCTGTCTTTTCTATTCCTTCTGTTCTTGAATTTCTATTTTTATCTGCTCCAATCTCAATTTGTCTTCTGCTACACTATCCATTTCATTCTCCTCAATTTCTACCTATAAATTGCTGGCTTCTGTCTGAAATTCTAATCCGAAATATCTCACTGATTTTTTCACTGTTTGGAGGACAGTTCTTTTAAATCCTCAAATGTAATTTATTCTGATTTGACTAGTAACACACAGACATTGACTAGTAACACACAGACATTGAACATGGATAGTTTTATTCTGTACTGCAAATGTGTTGCTGGTCAAAGCACAGCAGGTTAGGCAGCATCTCAGGAATAGAGAATTCGACGTTTCGAGCATAAGCCCTTCATCAGGATATTCCTGATGAAGGGCTTATGCTCGAAACGTCGAATTCTCTATTCCTGAGATGCTGCCTAACCTGCTGTGCTTTGACCAGCAACACATTTGCAGCTGTGATCTCCAGCATCTGCAGACCTCATTTTTTACTTACGACTAGTTTTATTCTGTAGTAAATATTTGCAGTTTTTGAAAGAACTTGGGTTCAAAGTAACAATTTGCCCATTCTAATTCTTTAATTTTGACTGTGGGTTCAAATCCTGTATGGTCTCCCAATTAGTTACAAGCAGTCCCTGTGCAAGGTTCCTCAAATTGATACAGTTCCAGGTGGAATACCCCAAAATGTTAAGCTGCCAGGGCAGCGGCAATGAACAGCCTCCCCTTCTTTCTTCACACAACCCCTTGGTTCGCTAAGCCATTTTAACCAGGCTTCTTTGAGTTAACTGAAGAGTGAGTTTATTAGGTAGTAAATGCAAGATAAAATAATGAAGTAACACATTTGCACACATATGAGGAATAAGAAGTAAGATAAAAGTTTTTAAAAGGATATGAATCGCTATCTGAGTCATTTGCAAATATTAGATCATTGAATGTGGCTGTTACATGCAATGGTAGCAGGAGCATTGGTGTTGGCAGTTGAACATTTTGAGATTCTTAGCTTTGTAGGTTGATTGAAATTCTTTTGTCTTGGTGGCTAGCTAGCTGCATTCAGAGTGAGAGAGTTCCTTCTGTTTCTTTAGCTGCAATGCAGAAGTGTTTAATTGCTGTTCCCAAACAGTGACCTTCATAGCACACTAGTCCACATACTAGTGTGTCAGGCCATTAAAACACTTAGATCAGTGGCTACAATCAGATTTTTAATTCTTGGTAATTATTTAGTGGGCGGCACGGTGGCACAGTGGTTAGCACTGCTGCCTCACAGCGCCTGAGACCCGGGTTCAATTCCCGACTCAGGCGACAGACTGTGTGGAGTTTGCACATTCTCCCCGTGTCTGCGTGGGTTTCCTCCGGGTGCTCCGGTTTCCTCCCACAGTCCAAAGATGTGCGGGTCAGGTGAATTGGCCATGCTAAATTGCCCGTAGTGTTAGGTAAGGGGTAAATGTAGGGGTATGGGTGGGTTACGCTTCGGCGGGTCGGTGTGGACTTGTTGGGCCGAAGGGCCTGTTTCCACACTGTAAATCTAATCTAATTACTATAGTTTATCGTTAAACTTTATTTATTTGGTACAGGCCTAATGTTTGTTATGCCCAGACCCCTGGTGAGCTTCCACAATTTGTTACTGTTCTAGATGGGAGACTGCAAATCATTTATCTTCTGGATGAGGAGTCATAAACTGTCTACCTGTCTTTATTCATCTGTACCCTTGACTGGTTGATTTAAGGATACCTGTCTTCTAGACCCAGATTAACATATAGTTTTAAAAGAGCCAATTAACTAGGCTTTCTTGAGTTAACAAAGTGAGTTTATTAATTTCTAAATACAAGAAGAATTAATAATGCAGTGGAAATAAGAGATGAGTTCAAAAAGATCAAAGTTAACAAAAAATTCAAACATACAAATCAGTTTCTGAATTGTTTGTGAAGAGCAGCTAGTTAAATGTTGTGGCCATTGCAGTGAGGATTACCATTCGTGTTGACATTAGTTGCTGAACAGTCAATGTCACAATTTTGTTTCACAGGTTGTTTGTGATTCTGTTGTTCTGATTGCCTTCAAGCGTGACTCAATTCTAGATTTTATGGTGAAATAGAGTTATCTTGTTGTCCTGTTTCCTTTTGTCTGGCTTGCTGGCCAGCTGACATCCAGCACCCAAAATGAGACAATCCCCTTATCTGCAATGCAAGTGTGACTATGGCATAGCTCTTCATATGTCACCTTCACAGCATGCTAACAGTCAAGCCCAGGCTAATAGATAAGGGTAACTTAGCCCATAAATACACACTGGGCAACAGAATCCACTGGAGGTATGTTGCTGCTGAGTAGTGGTCACTAGCTCCTCAATATCTTTGTAATGACAAGGGATCACAGTACAATCTGTATTGAGTTGTTTTTTTCTCCTTCAAAAGGCTGTTGTTTGAAGATCCCTTCACCTTTTGAGGTGTGATATTCCTTGGGATTCTCTTTCCAGACTTCAACTTAATTTACACCTGCAGCCATTTTTGGTTGTATCAGCCCTCCTTAACAAAGCACATTTGGAATTCCAAGTTAAAAACATCCACAGTTCTCAGGCTCTAATCCGTGATCAAGATAATGGCTTTGCTGCAAAAGCAGGAAGATGGACCTGAGCTACTGTCTGACTATGACCTAACTGAATGGAGGAACAGACTCAAACGATTGAATCTCTTCCTTTTCCAAACACTCACAATAATTGAATTTAAATAAGACCCAGCAATTGGCCTGCAGGCCAGTGTCTTCACAAATATCAGTAATGCTGAATTCATAATCTTAACTGCAGTGCCCTGCAAAGGGTCTAAACCGTAAACTCAATCCAAACCTTTGAATTTTGTTTGGAAGCTTTGAAATGGAACAACACAGAGATAAGTTTTGGGTGGAATTTTCTGCTAATACTTAGGGCATGAAAGGAAGTTTGAACCCTCAATCAGAAAGGGTTACCTGAGGCTACATCCAAGAGGACTGACTCACAAAACCACAGAAACAAGCAGATTTTGGTCTTTTCGACCTGAAAAACTTTGGTTCAACTTTTGTCGATGGAGCAAATGTTAAAATTTCCATAGTTCTCAGAGGGCTTTTCTGTGGTGCTTGTGACATGTTGTGCGCTGGAAATGTAAATACTGCAGTCTGTGACATGTTTCCTCTAGAAATGAAAGAGGGTCTATTCACAGAATATGACCAACAATACCAACAGGCTTATCAGCTGGAAAATATTACGGCCATCGAGCCTCTGAGTGCACCAATTCATCGTCATGAATGAAGTCATATTCATCGCTGGGATATGAATGGCCTGCAGTGTTTCACCAGGCTGTCTCTCCACAGAATGGGTCCCAGGAGAAAGGAAAGAAATGGGTTTAACTGCAGGATGGAAAGAGAAGAAACTGAGAGGTTTAAGTATGAGGGGATATTCCCTTTAAAAGTTGGTGCTGTGTGTGGCCAGTTTTTCAATGAATGACACCATTGGATTCTTTTGAACATCTAATATATGGGATTTAATATGTAGCACAGTCTGCACAGTACCTTTCAGACTGCTGCCTGGTCATTGGTAGCTTGGGGGAACACAATATGTGATGAAAGTGCACAGTTCACTCAAAGTGTCCAAGTGTGAGGGCACCATGCACTTTTACAAGCATGTTCCAGTCTGGAGTGATACACAAAAGGTGGTTTTCCATTGTTTTCCTTCACGTTGCTGACCAGGACTCTCACTGTCATTGATGTGCATTGGAAGGATTTGCAACTTGATACTCAACCTGTTTGGCCAAGCTCCTGGTTTCTTTGAATCACGTCCTGGAGTGGGACTTGAACCTGGAGCTTTTGACTCAGAGAAAGTGAGGACTGCAGATGCTGGAGGGTCAAAATCGAAAAGTGTGGTGCCAGAAAAGCAGCAACCAGGAGCAGGAGAGTCAACATTTCGGGCACAGACTTCATCAACACTATTCCTGATGAAGGGCTAATGCCCAAAACATCAACTCTCCTGCTCCTCAGATACTGCCTGACCTGCTGTGTTTTTCCTATGCCACAGTCTTTGCTTCTGTCTCAGAGGCAAAGATGCTGTCCACTCCATTGCAGGCACTGGGATTATGGGTGTGGGGTGTGGTGAAATATGGCAAAATATATTATTCATCATTTTTTGAATTTGGATTATTTTAAAAGGAGAGGCATATGGATGTGGATTAGTGCTATGAAGAAATGGTCAGAAAATCATTCTGGAACAGTGACCGAAATGGATCAGTTCCAAGAAGACATGTGACTATAAACAATGGCTTGCAAGAACCCCCAGAGCATAATGGAACAAGATGTTTATACATTTGGATATATGACTGGCAGTATAAACATGAAAAAACGTTAGTTTTGTTTAGAATTCAGAGCAAAAAACCTACAGTTCAGTTGAGAAGAATTAAGGTCTGAATTTAGAAGGAAGTTTTTGCTTTCTCTTCTTTGTTCAGTTCAGGTCAATTTAGAGGAAACCATCATTTTCTTTAATTTGCTAAATTTCTAAGCCAAGAGATTTTGGGATAGAAATCTGCAGATTGTAAGAAATGAAAAAGCTTCAGCCGTCGGAATTGAGAAAGATTCATTCCATCAGACCCAGAGAGGAATTGTGAAACTGGTTCTCACTTCAAAAAGGGAAACTGGAAAGAGTCAGTACATTAGGAACTGAAAGAGTTGAGAAAAGAGTGTAATATCTTTGGCCTTGAGTCTGTGCAATGGATAGTGTTGGGAAAAAGCTTTGTTTTAATGCTTGTGTTAAGATATTTCTAACTGTAATATATAATATGTGTTTATAATACAGATTATAAACTTATATAATATACATGTAGTGTATAATATATGTAGTTTGTTTTTTTTTGCTTTTGTGGAATCAGCTCATATTCTGTTGTTAAAGAACATTAGCAGCTTTGTGTGAATTTGTTTTGGTGACTAAACATCATGCTCATTAACTAACAAACAAATTTAGTACATGATCTATCAAGCCAGATTTCACTAATGGATCTGACTTATCTGGTATTAACTTCAGGGCCAAAAACACAATAAAAGAACAGGGTTTTCGGGAGGCAGGATTTCCAAAGGAACAAGGAATATATCAAGGTTGAAGAGGTTTAAACAAGGAACTTAGAAAGAAAATGACAGAGTAACTGAAAGATGGTGGAAAGGAGGTCAAATTAAGTAAAGACAATATGATAGTTAGAGGAGTATTGTGCATGTGTGGGCCATTTACCTAAGGTAGCAATGCCAAACCCATTAACCATATTGCATTTTATATTAATAAGTAAACAATGTGTCTCACAAATTGCCATTAGATATGTCAATATTCAAGACAAATTCATGCAAATTTAAACTTTTTATGGGTTTGTTGGTAACATGCTAAGAGCGTGCAAGTTTCTTTTACTGTTGGAACTTCTCAGATTCCTTAATTACTAGATGGTGATATATGTTTATTGAGTAAATATACATGTGAGAAATATGGTCAGCTGTATTATGTGAGTTTGTATAAGGTGTGTTCTACTAAAGTTAAAGTGGATAATAAAACATTGCAGCCAATACATATTTGGTTAGTCAGCAGCATTTATTGGACAACACTGGCATACAGAAAGTTGGAGTCTGTGCGTGTCTGTGTGTGTCTGGGTGTTTGTGTATGTGTGTCTTTGTCTATGTGTGTGTGCATCTTTGTGCCTGTGTGTATAAGTGTGTATGTGTAAATGTATGAATGGGTGGTGGGCATGCATCTATGAGTGTGTGTGTGTGTGTGTGTGTGTGTGTGTGTGTGTGTGTGTGTGTGTGTGTGTGTGTGTGTGTGTGTGTGTGTCTGTGTGTATATACTATGTACTGTAAAAATGGATTGGGGTAGAATGGCCACAGAGAGATTGCTAAGTAAATGTGTGGATGGAAAACTGATGGCAGTTGGCAAGAGCCAGGGTGTTACAGGTACAGGACTCTCTACAGGGAGGACGTAGAGATTGGCTTAGTGATATAATTGAAGGATCCTACGTCTGACAATGGTGGACGATGTAAGAGTACAAGCGTGGATTAACTTCTCTACTCCCCCCAATAGTTCATTCCTGAGAGGACAAGAACTTTTATTACAGTCCAGTGTGCTATATGCCATGACTAACCTGTGAGAGCAGACCTATGTTCATTATGATAGAAATATTTCAACATCTTTCTCAGTGTCAATACCTCAAAACTTGCAAAAGGTTTATTTGTCAAAATTCCTTTTGCATATTAAATGAAATACAGGGTTCTTTCTCTTTCTCTCATTCTCTCTCTATCACACACAAATATACAAACCTCTGAAATTACCTCGCAAGCAATTCAGGTCAGTGGCAATTCTGGATGGGCAATGTTCACGTCGCATGAAGTAACAAATGAATAAAAATGTCTGTACCTGAAGGAGGGTGCATTTTGTCATTGGAAAAGGATTGGGGTCTGAAACATTAAACCCTGACTATCTTTCTGGTTCTGGGTTCATTATCTCAGTGACATTTCTACAAGTACATTCACTAATGGGACATGGATATTGCTGGCTGGCCCAGCATCTCTTGCACCAGTTGCCTTGAGAAGATGGTGGTGTGCAGCCTTCTTGAATACAGGTGACTGGCTTTTGATATTATTTGGGGGCAGTTAAGAGTCGGTCACATTTTGGGTCTGGAATCACGTTTTTAAAAATTCATTCATCTTGTGGGTATTGTTGGCTGGCCCAGCATTTTTTGCCCACCCCTAATTGCCCTTGAGAAGGTGATGTGAGCTGCCTTCTGAAAACATTGCGGTACATGTGCTGTGGGTAGACCCAGGGTGCCATTAGGATGGGAATTCCAGGATTTTGGTCCAGCGACAGTGAAAGGAATGTGTTGTATTTCTAAGTCAGGATGGTGTGTGACTTGGAGGGAAACCTGTGAATGATGGTGTTCCCTTGTCTTTCTAAATGTTAGAGGTCATGAGTTTGACAGGTACTGTTGAAGGACCCTTGTTGAATTACTGCTGTGCATCTTCTTGGCATTACACTCTGTTGTTATTGTGCAAATGTGGTGAGGGAGTGTTTCAAATGATGGATGAAAGGCCCTCAAGTCTGTTACTTTGTTTTGGATGGTGTTAACTTCCTGAAAGTTGTTGGAATTGCAGAGAATCAGGGCAAGAGAAGATTACTTTGTAGATGATGTCAGGCTTTGGACAGTCAGTCAGTGAGTTATCTCAGAGTTCCTGGCTTCTATTCTGCTCTTGAAGTCATTCTATTTTCTTGGTTGGTTCAGTTGAATTTAATTGTCAATAATAAATCCCTTGATGCTTATAGCAGGAGATTCAGTAATGATAATGACACTAAATAGTTAGATTCACTCTTGTTGACAATGCTCATTGCCTTTCTGTGATGCAAATGTTACTTGCCACTTATCAATCCAAACCTGGATATTGTCTAGATTTTGCTGTATTTGAACATGAAGTACTTTAGTGTCTGAGGAGTTGTGAATGGTGCTGGAACATTGTGCAATCATCGGTGAACATCGGTGAACATCCCCATGTCTGACCTTATCAGAAGGACATTGATGAAGTAGCTGAAGATGGTTGGGCCTAGGACACTACCCTGAGGAACTCGTGCAGAGTAGTGCAGGAGATGAAATAACTGACCATCAACATTCACACCATCTTTCCAAATGCCAGGTATGACTCCAACCAGCAGACGATTTTGCCCTGATTCTCACCTATTCAGTTTCGCTCGGACTCCTTCATGCTCCACTCAGTCGAATGTGACCCTGATGTCAAGGGCTGTCATTCTCACCTCCCCTCTGGAATTCAGCTGTTTTGTCCATGTTTGAACCAAGACTATAATGTGGTCAGGAATGAGTGGCCCTGGTGGAACCCAAACTGAGCGTCACTGAGTAATTTCTGCTTGATGACACCTTCCATTACTTTAGTGATGATCAAGAGGAGACTAATGGGATGGTAATTGGCTGGGTTGGATTCAGAGTCAGTAATTTATTTTTAAATTATTCATTTGTGGGTTGTTTGCATTGATTGATAGTTCAGTATTTATTGATATTTCCTGAAAAGGCGGAGATGAGCTTTCTCCTCTAACCACTCTCAATCTCTTGTTTAAAAGCATGATACGTGGATAGTGGAAATCTGCATTATAAACAGAAAGTGTTGGAGAAACTCAATGGGTCTGGCAGCATCTGTGGAGAGAGAAGCATTTCAATTTGGGAGGTCATGTTGCGGCTGTACAAGACATTGGTTAGGCCACTTGTCTAATATTGCATGCAAATCTAGTCTCCTTCTTATTGGAAGGATGTTGTGAAACTTGAAAGAGTTCAGAAAAGGCTTACAAGGATGTTGTCCAGGGTTGGAGGATTTCAGCCATAGAGAGAGGCTGAATAGGCTGGGGCTGTTTTCCCTGGACCATCGGAGGCTGAGGGGTGACCTTATAGAGGTTTACAAAATTATGAGGGGCATGATTAGCATAAATAGACAAAGTCTCTTTCCTGGGGTGGGAGAGTCCAGAACTAGAGGGCAGAAGTTTAGGGGGAGAGGGGAAAAATATAAAACAGACCTGAGGGGCAACTTTTTCAAAGAGTGGTACGTGTATGGAGTGAGCTGCCAGAGGATGTGGTGGAGGCTGGTACAATTGCAACATTTAAGAGGCATTTGGATGGGTATATGAATAGGAAGGGTTTGGAGGGATATGGGCCGGGTGCTGCCAGGTGGGACTAGATTGGGTTGGAATATCTGGTCGGCGTGGACAAGTTGGACTGAAAGGTCTGTTTTTGTTTTGTACATCTCTATGACTATGACTCTAAGTCCAATATGACTCTTCTTCAGACGCCCTCTCTCTTTCCTCCTTTCAGGTTGTCTCTACACATTCAATGTCTCAACAGGAGATTGCATCAGTTTAGTGCACTGCACTTTAGGAAAGATGAAAAGAGATTATAGAGGGTGCAGGAGGGATTCACAAAAATTGGTTCAGGGTTGAGGAATATCAGTTATGAGAATTGATTGGAGAAGCTGGGGCAGTTTTGTGGGTGGCACGGTGGCACAGTGGTTAGCACTGCTGTCTCACAGCGCCT
The DNA here is from genome assembly GCF_020745735.1 of Hemiscyllium ocellatum. Classification (NCBI taxonomy): domain Eukaryota; kingdom Metazoa; phylum Chordata; class Chondrichthyes; order Orectolobiformes; family Hemiscylliidae; genus Hemiscyllium; species Hemiscyllium ocellatum. Next base: position 46,089,124 of record NC_083430.1, read on the forward strand.
GAGACCCGGGTTCAATTCCCGACTCAGGCGACTGACTGTGTGGAGTTTGCACATTCTCCCCGTGTCTGCGTGGGTTTCCTCCGGGTGCTCCGGTTTCCTCCCACAGTCCAACGATGTGTGGGTCTGGTGAATTGGCCATGCTAAATTGCCCATAGTGTTAGGTAAGGGGTAAATGTAGGGGTATGGGTGGGTTGCGCTTCGGCGGGTCGGTGTGGACTTGTTGGGCCGAAGGGCCTGTTTCCACACTGTAAGTAATCTAATCTTTTATATAATTTATTCATGAAAATGTGGGGTCACTGGCAAGGCCAACATTTATTCCCCGTCTCTAATTGTCCTGGAGGAGGTGCTAGTGAGTTGCCTTCTTGAACCGCTGTAGTCCTTGGGGTATGCAGACACTCACAATGCTGTTAGGAAGTGGTGTTGATTTTTATACAGAGAAGACTGAGATTTGAAAGGGAGAAATTGTTCCTTTTGATGGAAGGATTGAGGACCTGAGGACAGAGATTTAAGGTAACTCACAAACATTGACAATATGAGGAAAAACATTTTAACACAGTGAGTGAAATACACGGCCTGAGAGTGTAATGGAAGCTGATTCAATTCAGGATGTCCAACCAGAGTTATGTAGAAGGGGAGTGGGACTAGGTGCATTCCTCTTGCACGGAGCTTCCTTCTAAGCTGATTGTATTCTATGGTCCACAGTTCTGATAGCCCCTTCTGTGACTAAGTTTCAAATTATGCTCTATTATGTTAAAGCTGACATACAAATGCAAGTTTCTTAAAACATTGGCGTGGGAGTAGAATCACATCTGGGTCAAACAAAGTAAGAATGCAGGTTTTCTTCCTGAAAGAGCATTTGCCAAGCCATTGGGATTTTATGATAATCCAACAGTTTCATGACCTGTTATTAATTACCAACCTAGGCTGCTGTAATATAACCACTACACAATGGTTCCCAATTAAAATACGGCAGTCAGGAGGAGTGGTGACTTTGTACACTTTTCACTGTACCTTTGTATCCCTGAATTTGCATACTCGTGACAATAAAATCTAATTCTAATTCAAATGTTTTTGCCTGGGTGCCTATTTTAAATGCTCCTTCATTTGAAGATAGTGTTCTGTCTGGCTGATCAAGGAAAATGCTAGCTCTTTGTCGGGTAATTATTTTTCCGAAAATAATGAAACTATTAAAAGCTGCTCAAAAGAATTGCACTCCTGAATTTACATTGAAAGACTGGAATTATTTGATCATTGCCCCTGCCAACCTCATCATCTAATTTACGCAGGTGAACCCAGTTTTTCATGGGTTCAAAGCTAAGATCACTTAAAAAAAGCTGGCATGATGTGAAGGTGTCGATTTTGGACTAAGGTGGACAAAGTCAGAAGTCACATGGCACCAGATTATAGCGACCTGACGAAGGAACAGTGCTCCAAAAGCTTGTGATTTTAAAAACACCAGTTGGACTATAACCTGGCGTTGTGTGACTTCTGACATTGTCCACTTAAAGAAAAGTCTGCATTTGTAGTGCCTTTCATGACTTGAAGATATTTTAAAGTACGTTGTAACTAATGAGTGAAACCGCTATAATGTAGGAAGTGCATCTGTCAGTTTGCACACTAGTAAATTCCCACAAGCAACAAGTAAATGAATAATTAGAACTTCTATCTTAGGTGAGAGTTGAAGGGATTTACATATCCGATATACTGACCAAGACAAAGGGATCTTTTCGCACAGTGGTAGTGTCTGAGCCAGGAGGACAGGTTAAGGTTCAAGTTCCATCTCCTTCAGCAGAGTGCTGTAACATCCCTGAACAGGTTAATTAGGAAATATCTAAACTGACAGCAGATGCTTTTAGGGCTCCTGTGGTTCAGTAGTGTTCCTACCTCTGAACCAAGATTCAAGTCCCACCTGCTCCTGTAATAAATTATCTCTGACAGGTTGATTAGAAAAAAGCTATAGTGACCAAGGCATTTTTCCAGACTGTGGGTGGTGGGCAGGACCTTAGTTTAACCTTTCACCCACAAATCCTGCTACCATAGTCTTTGTAAATTAATAATCAAGGCAAAAAAAATGTCTCAGCAGATCTGGCAGCATCTGTGCTGAGAAAAGTTTGGATCCACTAACCCTTGTTCAGACAGTTCTGAAGAAAAGTCACTGGCCCCAAAAAGCTAACTCTGCTTTCTCTCCACAGATGCTAACAGATCTGCAGAGTTTCTCCTGCAATTTTTGTTTTGGTTTCAGATTTCCAGCAACTGCAGTTCTTCTTGTGAAAATAAAACTCTCAGTTAGTTTGATAATTCAGACTCCAAACACAATCTAAAACGATGGGAAATGATTTAAGGGATTCTGTACTTGCAATTTAAAAAGGCAATTGATCAATAACCCCCAACCTTCACTTTAAGTTTCCTGTTCAATTCTATTTTTACTGTGTTATTTCCCTTTCACTAAATTTAAAACCTATTGAAGAGTCATAGAGCTGTACAGCATAGCTACAGATCCTTCGGTCCAACTCGTCCATGCTGACCAGATATTCTAAATTAATCTAGTCCCATTTGTCAGCATTTGAGCCACATCTCTCTAAACCCTTCCTATTCATATACCCATTCAAATGCCTTTTAAATGTTCTCATTCCACCAGCCTCCACTACCTTCTCTGGCAGCTCATTCCGTACACACACCACCCTCTGCATGAAAAGATTGACCCTTGGGTCCCATTTAAATCTTTTCTGTCTGAACTTAAGTCTATGCCCTCTAGATTTGGACTCACCCACTGTAGGGAAAGGACTTCGCCTGTTTACCCTATCTATGTCCCTCATGATTTTATAAACCTCTACAAGATCACTGTGTGATTTTATAAACCTCTTAGCGAGTTTTGAGAAGATTTGTAGCTCAGGTTGAGGTTTTATAAACCTCTATAAGGTCACCCCTAAGCTTCTGATGCTCCAGGGAAAATAGCCCCAGTTTATTCAGCCTTTCCCAATAACTCAAACCCTCCTATCCTGGCAACATGCTTGTAAATCTTTTCTGAATTCTTTTAAGTTTCACAACATACTTCCTATCGCAGAGGGAACAGAATTGCATGCAGTACTCCAAAGGTCCTGTACAGCTGCAACATAACCTCAAAACTCCTGTACTCAGTACTCTGACCAATGAAGGCAAGCAGATCAAATGTCTTCTTCGCTATCTTGCCTACCTAGGACTCCACTTACAAGGAACTATGAACCTGCACTCCAAGGTCTCTTTGTTCAGCAACACTCCCCAGGACCTTACCATTAAGTGTCGAAGTCCTGCCCTGATTGGCTGCCAAAATGCAACACCTCACATTTAACTAAATTAGAATCCATCTGCCACTCCTCAGCTCATTGGCCCATCTGATGAAGATCCTGTTGTAATCTGAGGTAACCTTTTTGGCTGTCCACTACACCTCCAATTTTGGTGTCATCTGCAAATTTACTAACTATACCTCCTATGTTCACATACAAATCATTTATCTCAATGACAAAAAGTAGTGGACCCAGCACTGATCCTATTCTGGTGATGAAGGCCAGATAGAGATCAATTCACTCATAAAATTTAATCATGTCAGCTGCAAAATATATATTTACAATTGAAACCAAACGGAATGCAAAATATATATTTTGCATTCCGTTTGGTTTCAATCATAAATTAGACCTGTTATTTTTCCTGTAACCGATTAATGTAATTTGTATTAAAACAGAAGTTGGCACCAGTTGAGCATTCAGATACATCATGAACGCTGTAGAACTGGGCTTCTCAAGTGTACCCTGATAAAATGATAATGGAGTTAGTGACTAATAATGAACGTCGTCTCTGTCAGTTAGTCTGTGACAGTTGCAGATGTAAGATAATAAAAATATCAGTGATGAGGAACCTTGAGAAGCATAGGTCCAAAATCAACTGCTCCTTCTGAGTCTGCTGCTATTATCTCAGGCAGTCCCTCTCTCACTGCAACTGCCAGGTCATTTACTCTATGCTACTTTCTCCCCACCCCCACCCTCCTCTAGCTTATCTCTCCACCCTTCAGGCTCTCTGCCTTTATTCCTGATGAAGGGCTTTTGCCCGAAACGTCGATTTTACTGTTCCTCGGATGCTGCCTGACCTGCTGTGCTCTTCCAGCACCGCTAATCTAGAATGCTATTACCACTTGTCAAATTACTTCACATCAAAGACTGTTTGTTGCTGTCTTTCTCAGCAGAGCACAAACACTGCATTAGAAAATCATTGTCCCACTCAACTTACCCACTTATCATAACACCAGCCAGAAGCATTGCTTTCTTTGCAAACAACCCAGGTGCCACACACTCTCCTAAGCATATGATCTCCATGACAGCCTCTGCTTAGGGAGTGAGGAATTTTAATTGCTACTCACGATCTATTGAATGTTGCCTTCTGTGCAGGATAATGGGCATTGTCTGAGATGTCATTTAGGAGTGTGAATCTGAGACTACATAACACTGTGTGCTTTGGCAGTTCTGACTGAATAGATTGTGTAATACCTTACAATGGGAAAACCAAACGATCATTTCTTATGCAGATAGTTCGGGAATTGTTTCCTTGCTACCAATAATCTTGACTGGATAAAAGGGAGTGCTTCAATTAGGGAAAGATTGAGGGTTAGAGTTGGGAGGTGGGGGTGTTGGGGTCTTCGGTTAGCATCCCACAAGAGTTGGCAGTAGTCAGAATTTCTGATTGAATTGGATGTGTGGGTACCCAAGATGTATTTTTTTATGGTAGTTTAAGTACTCGTACTCCAACCCAAAGAATATTAGGTCTCACCCACCAATTCTAGTTGCTTGCAGTCAGCATGAGAGGCTACTTGGCCCAATCATGTTGCGATCATGATCTGCAGGTTTTCAAACCCTACATCTCTCTGGTCCTTTAAACCAGTTTCTTTCCATCTCCTTTCTTTGTCATTCTGATTTACACCTGACTATACTGGGGAATAGAACCACCATTTGGCTTAATTGTTACAAGTGGCCTACTTTATAAATTCTTGTATCTGGAAACGTAACTAGACACAGAGGACACACCCAATTGGAGAATGGCAGGTCGAAACAGCTGAGTTTCTTGAGACTTGTTGCTGGCACCATATAAACAGAACTCCGATCAAATAAATAACATCTATGTCAAAATAACCTAGCTGAATCCCAATATTACAAAGTGCAGAGCAGGTAAGCAGTTTCAAAAATGAGTCATTTCACAAATTCTGCAAAAGAATTTTCATATTATCAGTAAGGTAGTTGGCTGGAATTTCTTGTCGTAAAGTGGAGTGATTTATTTGGTTTTAACTTTGAATTTCTGCTGAAACAGAGTGGGTTTACCAAACACTAGTATTTCTGTTTTTCAAATCATTCCAGTCCAAAATTTCAAACTCAGTTCAATTCCAGATCGTAACATTCTTTCCAAATGAAACAGATGGTATTTCTTTGGGTTATGTGCATTTTGTATTCTTGTTTAAGATGGACAATTTTTTTTTAAACTGCAAGGTTCTCAATTTCTTCCAAAGTTCTTGCCCACAACACTAAGATTTCTATCAGGGTCTGGACTCAAATTCACCAGCAGCTGGAACAGGGGCTGAACGCTGTGTTGCTGGGACTGATGTAGCCCACACAGTCACTCAACGAGCCAAGATAATCAATGAAGCATTTTTGAAGTGCAGACAATGCTTTATTGCAGGAAGTGTGGCTGCCACTTTGCACAGAACAAGCATGCCCAAGAGCAATGTGGTCACAAACAGATTATCTATTTTTAGTGATATTGTTTGAAGAAAGATTATTGAGCAGGATGCCAATAATGCCGTGGACAATTTTAAGTCCACCCGAGAGCACAGAAACAGCTTTAGATTAATGTCTCATCTGAAAGACAGTGACCCCTGACTGTGCAGCAGTCCCTCTGTACTGCACTGGAGGATTTGCCTTGGTTTTGTTCTCAAGTCTCTGGAGCAGCCACAGCCTCTGGGGCTACCACAGCTGACAATGCCAAGCCTGAGCAATGATAATGACACATGGCTGACTAACTTAATCATTTATAATGACCCTTTCAAAATGCAAATCTGTGTAAGGATTGCTTTGTCAGCGTGGTTGAGAAAGTTTCTATTTAATTTCTTTACAAGAGAAGACTGCAGAGCAGATGCTAACTCCGATGGTGGTCTGACCACTTGAACATCAGCCACCTGCAGTCACGTTCCGTCCAAAAGACGCATAGATAAGATTGACACTGTCTCCTTTTATCAATGAACCCCAGTGAAATGACACTTCCATTTGGGACTGCTGGTCTAATGATCCTGTTTGACCTTACCTATCAACAACCTGACCCTTTACTAAAAATAACCACTCTTGGTTGTGATGCATTGACCCATGTCCGTAGCATGTCAATGATCAGCTTCCAGCGTGAAGTGAAATGTGCAAAGGGAAGGCAAGTGAAGTATCAGTTTCCAATCGAACAGAAGAGAGTTCTGAAATTCACACGTGTTTCCAAATTTAACTTTCATTTATTTATTTTTCTCTCTCTTTGAAAAAAAACCCTCCACCTTCAAATGTTTTCACTAGTCATTGAGACATCATTGGAAGATGACGTTGGATAAGAAAATCCTTTCAGAGTAGTAAAGGGATGGATACAATCTTGCCAGAAAATGGTGGACAGGTTGTTTTTGGAGCTGCATTATTCACGCAGTAAGAATGCAATGTCCCAGTTCCAGCTCAGCACTGTCCCCATGACTTGTCCTACCTGCCTATCATCTTTTCCACCTATTCACTCCACCCTCCTCCCACCGACCTATTACCTTCATCCCCTCCCCCACTCACCTATTGTACTCTATGCTACTTTCTCCCCACCCCCACCCTCCTCTCACTTATCTCTCCACCCTTCAGGCTCTCTGCCTGTATTCCTGATGAAGGGCTTTTGCCCGAAACGTCGATTTTACTGCTCCTCGGATGCTGCCTGAACTGTTGTGCTCTTCCAACATCACTGATCCAGAATGCAATGTGAGGCCAGGGGAATTGGAGTGGCTATAACAACATACTGATTACAAGAAGAACTTTCTCTGTGAAGAACTAGCATGGACTGGAAGGGTAGAATCACTTATACATCTTTGTCATAAATGACTCTTGGAAAAGTCAGTACCCTGAGTTTCAGAACATAATTGCCTGGTTTCTGCCAGGATTCTGGGGGTAAAAACCTGATAGAGTGGTCTGCAATGCTGGAGGGAAAGCATACTGGGAGGAGAAATGAACCACTACTGAGGAATGAAGAGTGTATGAAAGCAATCCATAAGGTGACATCTCTATTAAACACACACCTTCACACATGTAATCCACTGTTAAGATATTGTTAAGAGTCAAGTCAAGAGAGTAGTCACAAATAGCTTTATTTGTCATTTCTACCATATACAACTGATGGAGTAAAAACGAGACCGTGGTCCTCCAGGACCAAGGTGCTACATGGACAGCACAAATTACATGATCACACGCAGGGTGGTATAAAGTGCACAAGAAGTGCAAAACACGCAAGACAGCACAGTAATTCCTGACAGGTCAAGACAATAGGCACAGCGGTGAACAAATTACAGTGTAATACAAGAATGATAACTAATAAGACATTGTTCCAGCAGCAATTCAAAGTTGTGCAGAGTTTCAGATGGAATAGAGTCTGATCAGACAGTATTAAGGAACCTGATGGCTCGTGGGAAGAAACTGTTGTGCAGTCTGGCCGTGAGACCAAATGCTCCGGTATCTTCTGCCAGTTGGCAGGAGGGAGAAGAGTTTGAGTGAGGGGTGTGTAGTGTCTTCCACAATGGTGTTAGCCTTTCAGATGCAGCATGTGGAGTAAATGTCTGTAATGGAGGGAAGAGACACTCCAATGATCCTCTCAGCTGTCCTCAGCATCTGTTGTAGGGTCTTACGATCCGAGACGGTGCAATTTCTGAACCAGGCAGTGATGCAGCAGCTCAGGGTACTCTCAGTGAACCCCCTGTAGAATGTGGTGAGGATGTGGGGTGGGAGGTGGGCTTTCTTCAGTCTGCACAGGAAGTAGACGCTGCTGGGCTTTCTTGGCTATGGAGCTGGTGCTGACGGACCAGGTGAGATTCTCCATCAAGTGGACACCAAGAAATTGGGTACTCTTCATGATCTTCATGGGGGAGCCATCGATGTCCAGCTGAGAGTGGTTACTCTGTGCCCTCCTGAAGTCAACATCCATCTCTTTCATCTTGTCCACTTTCAAAGGCAGGTTGTTGGCTCTGCACCAGTCCATTAGCCGCTGCACCTCCTCCTCGTATGCTGACTCATCATTCCTGCTGATAAGACCCACTATCAGCCAAGTTAATGATATGTTTTGAGCTGTGCATCGCTGCCCAATCATGTGTCAGCAGGGTGAACAGCAGTGGGCTGAGCACACAGCCCTGGGGCGCCCCCGTGCTCAGTGTGATGGTGTTGGAGATACTGTATCCAATCCAGACTGATTGAGGTCTCCCAGTCAGGAAGTCCAGGATCAGTTACACAGGGAGGGATTTAGGCCAAGTGGACTCAGCTTTCCAATCAGGTGCTGAGGAATGATAGTGTTGAATGCAGAACTGAAATCTATGAACAGTAATCTGATGCTACTGTCTTAAACCTATACTTTTCAACCTTGTCTTGATCTTTGGATGACAAATTGCTTTGTGTCATGTTTACTTACATGAAGGCATTGTTGGAAACAAACAAAAGTAAACAGTAGAAGTAACAAAAGAAGAGAAAGTGGGAGAGTTGGAGAAAGACGTGGACTGAGAGATCAGGCAGACATGTGAGACAAAGAGAATGAATTAAGAGTCATGAGCAATTCAAGGCTGCATTTAAAGAGTGGACAAGCAGAATTCAGGAAAAATGGGATGGTTGTGGCTCAGCTTAATGTGTGAAATGATTTGAAATTCATAATTTAGCCAAATACTAATGACAGTAACAATTGGAGGATGGCCAATTTCAGCAAGTTAATGCCATTTATTGTTATTGTTGTAAAGAGGTTGGTGCTTTGATCAATGTGTTGGCTGAAGGAAGTCTATACCAATGCTGAAGCCTCCATGTGTTCCTATTCAAGCTGCTGAACTTCGATGTCTAAAACTTTAAGCAAAATCAAATTTTAAAGGTCGTTAGCCAAAAATGTTAAGTCTCTTTACAGATTCTGCCCAACCAGATGGGAACTTCCAATGTCTAATGCTAAGTTTCTAGAGCAGGATATTCAGATACTAGAAGTGCGAGGTGCAGAACTGGAGATAGATGGGAATTACAGATAACCTGAGCATCCAGCACACTGGTTTCCCAGCTCCACTCTGTCTCCAGGTCTTTCTTGGATCGAGGAATGGCAAGGCAACTCACCTGCATACAGCATTCATGAGAGTTAATATTTAAGGAGAAAGTGAGGACTGGAGATACTGGAGATAAGAGTTGAAGAGTGTGTGCTTGAAAAGCACAGCCGATCAGGCAGCAACAAAGGGGCAGAAGAGTTGACATTTCGGGCATCAATTCCTGATGACGGGCTTATGCCTGAAACATCGATTCCCCTGCTCCTCCAATGCTGCCTGACCGGCTGTGTGTTTCCAGCACCACATTCTTAGATTCATATTTAAGGTCATTCAAAGCCAACAGGAATTTTCCACTTGGCCTTCAGGGTCCTGCTGATAGCGGGGACCTGTATAGATGCCTCAAGGCTGCCTCCTGGTGGCAGGAGTCTAGATCTTCAGACAGGCCAAGAGAAACTGCCCCCAATCCTCCACTCCAATGCCTCCCCCCAACCCACTCCACTCCCCAAACCTCACTCTCACCTCTTGTATGGCTTGGTGCAAGAACAGCCAAGCCAACCCACAGCAGTTGTTGGCTGCTAAAACTACCATTACGGAGTTTAAAAAGTCAAAGGTGAAGTCTTCCAGCTTGAAGTATCCTTTCTCTTATTTACCCTTCACTGCAACATGCTACTCCTGGAAGTAATCGAGTTGACTTTCATGGGTGGCATGGTGGCTCAGTGGTTAGCACTGCTGCCTCAGAACACCAGAGTCCCAGGTTCAATTCTAGCCTCAGGTGACTGTCTGTGTGCACATTCTCCCCGTGTCTATGTGGGTTTCCTCTGGGTATGCTGGTTTCCTCCCACAGTCCAAAGATGTGCAGGTCAGGTGAATTGGTCATGTCCACTCCCCATAGTGCTAGGTGCATCAGTCAGAGGGAAATGGGGCTGGGTGGGTTACTCTTCAGAGGCTTCATTTTTTTTTTAAGATTAGACTTACAGTGTGGAAACAGGCCCTTCGGCCCAACAAGTCCACACCGACCCGCCGAAGCGCAACCCACCCATTCCCCTACATTTACCCCTTGCCTAACACTACGGGCAGTTTTAGCATGGCCAATTCACCTGACCCGCACATCTTTGTGACTGTGGGAGGAAACCGGAGCACCCGGAGGAAACCCACGCAGACACGGGGAGAACGTGCAAACTCCACACAGTCAGTCGCCTGAGTCGGGAATTGAACCCGGGTCTACAGGCGCTGTGAGGCAGCAGTGCTAACCACTGTGCCACCGTGCCGCCCACAAATTCAGTGTGGACTTATTGGGCCAAAGGGCCTGTTTCCACACTGTAAGTAATCTAACCTAATCTTCCAGCTATGAGGGCCATGCCATCCTTAAGTGGGTGGTATATATGCTCTTTAGCCTTGGGTGTCCACACAGCAGAAAATCACAGGGGAGTCACTGTCTCAGTCTGGAGTGGAATGCGACCTCAAATAGTGCTCACATCAGTTTATCGCCCCTTGAGAGGTCATGCAGCCAATCGTACCTGGAGTACTTTGATTCTGCTCTGATTAAAAGGATGCTCGGTCTGTGAGGCTACCCAACCAAATATTTTCGGTTCCCCTGAGGATTTCATTAGAAATTGCCAAATCATAGTAAGTAGACAAAAGCAACTTTGTGTTACTAAGAAACTACCCATGGTATGTAACAGCCTGCTCATCTGAAAAAAGACAGCCTGGAGTTTTATTTGAATCTCATTGTTTAGTGCCTAACCTCACAGTTGGTGTTACAATTTCCACTGCATTCTTGGGTTAGTAATCTGGAAATCTTAGCATTTTAACATCCAAATCTTTGGCCCCTTTTGCCTATAGACTTTTCCATACTTTTTTCCTCAATTTTATTTATTTTGAGTCGTTTGACCTATTTTTAAGTGAACAAATACCCTGGTACAATCATTCACCAAATACAAATTAACTAAGCAATTGTTTCCCAGGGCTATATTGGAGTTTGAAGGAACCATAAATTATATTTAGGTTCAGGTGCCAGACAGGAAAAATTGTGGTTTGGGGGTGCACATTTGTTTTAAATCCTTAAAACATAAAGTGTTTTGGATGATCTACAAACCAACATATCTGTGATTCACATTAAAAATAAATTATTTCTTTTTGCAGATTCCTATCCTTGTACAAGGTCATAAAGTCATAGTCATAGAGATGTACAGCACAGAAACAGATCCTTCGGTCTGACTCGTCCATGCCGACCAGATATCCCAACCCAATCTAGTCTCACCTGCCAGCACCCGGATGCCTTTTAAATGTTGCAATTGTACCAGCCTCCACCAATTCCTCTGGCAGCTCAGTCCACACACATACCATCCTCTGCATGAAAAGGTTGCCCCTTAGGTCTCTTTTATATCTTTCCCCTCTCACACTAAATCTATGCTGTCTAGTTCTGGACTCACGCACCCCAGGGACAAGACTTTATCTATTTATCCTATCCGAGCCCCTCATAATTATATAAAACTCTATAAGGCCACCCTTCAGCCTCTGACGCTCCAGGGAAAACCCTCTACTTTAGAATCCAAGTTCCCAAATTACAATGCTACACTATAAATTTTCACTACATCCATCAAAATTCTGATTCGAGATCTTCCCAGAATATATCTTCAATATAAATGAGATACAAAAGATCATTTGCCATGGAAAATCATGACATTCAAGAAGTGTTGTTCAACATATTAAAATAGTCTTTGACTAGTTTTTACAACATTAAAATGTTTTGGGGAGTGTTCTGATTTGGTAAAGGGAAGTGTCATATTTTGGCAACATCACTTTTATAAGAATGTATCTATTAAACTAATATTATCTCATAACAATGAGCATTAGTATCAATTCCTTATATAAAGCCAAATACCACAGATGCTGGAAATCTGAAGTAAAAACAGAAAATTCGAGAGAAACTCAACAATTGTGGCAACATTTATGGTGAGAGAAACAAAATTTAAGTTTTGAGTCCAAAGTGACTCTCCTTTGGAACTGAAAGGGGCTACAAAATGGTGTTTTTTTTGCTGTTGCCAGAACGTGTACCATATACTCGGATTAACCTAACAAAATACACCCCTGACTTAGAATTAACAGCAAATCAAAATGCTGATCAATAAGTCACAAAAAAATACATCACTTATCCAATACCACACGCCTCAATACTATATATGTGTTTAACATTGCCACTGTTACATTTCTCCTGTGGCACTGTGCTCCGCCTGTCCAGGTACTGTTCGAATTATGCAAGGGCTGGCCTTAATATTGCCTTTATTGTCTCAGTGTCAAATTGCCACAGGATTGGAATTTCCCTGCAGGCTCCTGAGATCCTGTGTCAGGCCGAAATGGGTTGAGAGGGCAGAGGCCTAGTACTGTATGAGGAGCTGTCACATGGGATATAACTGATTCCGCAAGGTAAACTCCACCCACCCAAATATAAAGGACTGTTTCCCGGCAGGAGATACACGGTGTCTAGTTTTGTATTGTTCAGTGTTCGGTATTAGACCAGTGTTTGGTTTGAGTTGTTTTGGTGCTAAGTCAGCGTAGCCAACAACGATATGGACTTACCCTTAAGCTGAGACTGATGTCTCACAAAAGAGACCATTATATATCTTAGATACAATGTAGCTAGATAATTGTACAATGTCATAAACCTCTACTGATTATCAAGACTGAGTATAACTTCTGCCAAAGACTTGGTGTGAACATTCTTTCTCACTTGATATCAGTAGCTAATTCCAATTAGACGGATTGATGGCAGTGAATGTACCCATGACATTCCACATGGCTTAGCCACACGATATTACACACATGGTGACAGTGATGTCAATCTTTCCCATTATAATGCAGATATGCTCCTGAGGTCCAAGGCAATGCAGAGTTCTTCAACTGTGGTTTATCCACCATCTTCCACAGATTTTTCAGAACCATTTTACTTCCAAATCCAATTCCCCTAAATATTAACCATTTGTTAACAGTGCAGCAGTGAGGGAGTGCACTGAAGAGGGTATTGAGGGAGAGTATTGAGGAGTGTTGCATTCTCAGAGTTGTTATTTTCATGATGGAAGACCTGCCTTCTGTCCTCTCAGGAGGGTGTAAAAGATCTCATTGCTCTATGAGGTTAAGGGAATATATATGCTTCAACTAAAGTCTGAAAGAGTATTGGATTGTTTCCTCTTTGCTATTTTGGGAGATTACTGTGCACAAAATGGCTGCTGTATTCCTACATTACCATAGCAACTAGAGTTTGAAAAGTCAATAATTGACGTAAAGCACTTTGGGACATTCTGGGATCAAGAAAGGAGTTGTTTAAATAAAGTCTTCATTTTCTCTTCTGTAGCTTTCGTCTCACATTAATTGGGAGATGCCGGTGTTGGACTGGGGTGTACAAAGTTAAAAATCACACAACACCAGGTTATAGTCCAACAGGTTTAATTGGAAGCACTAGCTTTCGGAGCGTTGCTCCTTCATCAGGTGATTTTTAACTGTTTCCACATTAATGCAGTGAAGTTAATTGATTTAATTATCTGCTAAAAAGGAGAGATATGAATAAGATTTGAATTGTTACATAGTGTTAGTATTCTGTGTAAGGCTTTAGTCTGTCAAATATGTATTGAGGAAAGGCCTATGAGATTGTAATCTGAATTCTGCTAAGTTCCTGACAAAGCTCCATTGGAAGGGCAAAAGCAATGGGAATCAAATAAAGAGTAGAAAATGACAGAGACTTGTTCATAATTTTATTAGTGTGAGGAACATTGGAGATACTGAGCCGGATGCTTGATCCCAGAATGTCCCAAAGTAAATGTTAGAATCACTACTATCTTTGACTTATATTAATGACTTGGATTTGAAATATCAATGCAAGAAAATGAATTTTCAGATACCAAACAGTGGGATACCTTAAAGGGTGGAGGTGTCACAAATGTCAACTTTCTGAGTTGTTTATTTTTGTGATCTTCCCATTTCCTGCATTCTTCTGATTTTATAATTCTGCATTTGCTCAGGAGATAGTTTCAGCAGCAGACAATTTGTATCAGTGCCAAAGAAAAGTGTTGTATTTGTTGTTGCACTTTGATTGGAAAGGGTTACACAGCACTATGGGCCAGAGAAAGAACAGTACCCCCAACATATAGTATTGCCTTAACTTTGATACACAATATTTCAACATTTTGCTAAATTTCACTATTTTACATGCAAAACCTATAGATCAAAACCAATTAAAGGTAAGTTAGGTCAACAGATCAGACTGGATAAAGTTGATCTTCAAGTAAAAATGAGATTAATTTATTTTCTTCCTCTTGTTTGTGGAACAGAAATATTTTTAATGGTTACAATTACTCCAATATTGTAATATGATAGAATAATGCACAATATCCATAAGTTTAATAATATTTACCATAAGCAAAATGCAACAACAGCAAATAGACATATTTTAAAGGATGCAGGCCTTACAAAATTTGATTGTAATCTGCAGGGATATATAAAAGTTGGAGAAATTGCACTGGGATACCATTCAGGAAAACACTCATTTATGCTCATTCAATGCATGCTGCAGCCCCTCTGCAGTTGACGGTGTGCTGCAAGATTCAACTTCTGGGTATAAATCTCTAGACAATACTTCATCCGGGACTGAGTTCAATGGGCAGGAGAACCTGCTGATGAAGCCTTACTGCTGGAGTATGCTGCAGATCATTTGAATTACAAAATAAGGAAAAATTTCACATATTATGAGGGGAAACATGGCAGCTGACAAGGTGCTAGCAACACTTGCAAAATTGCTGTTTGTCTCATCATGTAGTGGACGGAGACCCCTGCACAGATTTTTGATACTGGATAATGTGCACCTCAGCTATATTAATCAAGTCTGCTGGTTTGTATGCCTTTGATCAATGCGGGAGTTGGCATGAAATCTACACACCAACCGTACACCATTTTGCCTATGGGATGTGGATTAACTAGAATCACAGTGGGGGATCTCCAGACACAGCATATAACAGGGTTATACAATATTAATGAGCTGCAAAGGCCCAGTCTGGATCTGATTAATATTGTTTTTCCTTTGCACTGCACAGCAACATGATTCAACTGCGAAACTGAACTTGCTCACTCACTGCTGAACTTGATAAATGACTTCATTCAAAACAGACTCAATGATGACTGCATTTTCTATTCATTTCAGAATTATCCATTATTTCTTTTAACATTAGCTTTCTCTCAGGAAGCTGCAGACAGTAATCAATAAAATATAGGTCAACGAAATGTTGTAAACCACGTGTTGTTGCCCATGTTGTGCACTTTTTCATCCACCCCTGCACCCAAACAAAACAGTTTTGGGAGATATCTGCTGTAGATATGATGACTGTGTGCCTCCGGATAGCAGCCCCACTATCCAGTGACAAAGCATTGTGAGTTCAAGCTTCACTCCAGAAATTTGAGAATGATAATCTGTTTTGATGTTCTAATGTAATGTGCTGCACTGTCAGAGGTGCTGTCTTTCAGATGAGATACTAATTCGCAATCCTGACAGCTTCTTGGGTTAAAAAGGATCAACAGGGATCTTGCTCCTAATGTTCTGGCCAACATTTGTCTCTCAATCAAAGTAAATAAAACAGATTATCTGGTTATTCTTATATTGGATAAGGGAAATAGCCAAGGTCATTTTTCCAGAATAGGAGAGTCCAAAGTTAGTTGAAGGTTTAAGGTGAGAGGGGAAAGATTTAAAAGGGACCTAAGGGGCAACATTTTCATGCACAGGATGATAATTACAACACTTAAAAGGCATCTGTGTGGATATATGAATAGGAAGATTTAGAGGATTTTGGGCCAAATGCTGGCAAACAGGACTCAACCAGTTTAGGATACTCAATCAGCGTGGACAAGTTGGACTGAAGGGTCTGTCATAGAGATGTACAGCATGGAAACAGACCCTTCGGTCCAATCTGTCCACGCCGACCAGATATCTCAACCCAAACTAGTCGCAACTGCCAGCACCCGGCCCATGTCCCTCTAAACCCTTCCTAATCATATACCCATCCAAATGCCTCTTAAATGTTGCAATTGTACCAGCCTCCACCGCATCCTCTGGCAGCTCATTCCATACACGTACCACCCTCTGTGTGAAAACGTTGCTCCTTAGATCTCTTTTATATCTTTCCCCTCTCACCCTAAACCTATGCCCTCTAGTTCTGGACTCCCCGACCCCAAGGAAAAGACTTTGTCTATTTATCCTATCCATGCCCCTCATAGTTTTGTAAACCTCTATAAGATCACCCCTCAGCCTCCGATGCTCCAGGGAAAACAGCCCCGTCTGTTCAGCCTCTCCCTGCAGCTCAGATCCTCCAACCCTGGCAACATCCTTGTAAATCTTTTCTGAACCCTTTCAAGTTTCACAACATCTTTCCGAAAGGAAGGAGACCAGAATTGCACGCAATATTCCAACAGTGTCCTAACCAATGTCCTGTACAGCCGCAACATGACCTCCCAACCTCTGTACTCAATACTCTGACCAATAAAGGAAAGCATACCAAATGCCTTCTTCACTATCCTATCTGCCTGCGACTCCACTTTCAACTCATTACAGCTCCTTCCACTCTGCAGCTAACCTTGGGTTAAAATCTTCTCCATGGCAAATGAACATATTGTTGCAGTGGAATCCCAGATTCTTCTGTGGAATTGAAAGAGCAAACTAGGTTCTAGACTGCCCTCTTATGGCTGATTAACTTCAGGATTAGTGACATTTTGTTTGAAGAAAGTTAAACATCTATATTGCCTTCTGATGAGGTGAAGGGTCTGTGCTGGAGATTGTGTCAGGACTTACTGAGTGACTCTGAAGACAGTTGAAGAACTCAGGCACAAAACTGGCAAACCACCTAAAAGGATGAATACATCTTCCCCTACATCTACTTTTGAATCAGTTTTCTTGTCATTAATCTTCAGCTTTGTTTACCATCGTTTGTTCTGTAGTTCTGTATAATCAGGGGAATCAGAATCTTTCAGTCGGCTTGCTACATCAGTGACAAAGGGTTTATTCTGCACTTCTATGTTCATGGCTGCTGGGGCACCTGCACATTGTCAAGGCTTGTGTTTAACTTTCTGTTGTGCCACTAGAGCTATGTCCAGGGCTCTTGTGTTGCACTTGTGATTCTCTATCAGACTGGCCTGGTGGGTTCCTGCCCTTGGTGGTACCTTCATGGCATGAACCTTGCCCTGTTTCTTGGTGCACTCGCCATTGGTGAATATTCTGAGGCCTTGTTTATTCTCCATCCCTGTAAGCACCTCCACATTCCTATAAAGTTTCACTCACTACAGCCAACTTGCTCCTATTGCTTTCAATATATCTCTATGTGAGACTCCTCCTTTTTCAGCTTCTATGTGGGCTTTCCCTGTTGGGGTCTGCTACTTAGATGAGCCTCAAGTCCATTGTTCATTGACCCTCCACTGGCACTGAGCTTCTCTTCAGGTATTTCGCCCATCTCTCAGTTCACACTGCCTTCTGTTTTATCCATAACACTACACAGGCAATGGCTTTCACTTTGCTGCTGTCTCTAGCTCTGTGGGTCTGGTCACCATTACTACTATGTAACAACATAAGATCTAGACACTTTTGGGGTGACAAGCCACAAGTTTTATTGATCTGCATGATACATAGATGATGGTAGAGAGAATGTCCTGTATGGGGCCTAACAGCACTTGACTCCAGTACTATGTGATCTGACATCATTACATCACCTGTACTTTAACACATGCTCAGTGGTTATCCTTGGAGGAGTAAGACCATAGGGTATAGGAGCAGAATGTTCTACTTCCCTTTATACAACTTCTTTGATCAAGTTTTTGGTCCAACCTAACACCTCCTAATGTGACTCAATGTTGTACTATGTTCTATAATGCTCCTCCTCAAGTGCCTTAGGACATTTCATTGCACGTGTGATGTAAGTTATAAGTTACGTATGCAGAGCATGGCTAATATTTAACCCTTTATTTAGTATCCAAAAATGTCATAATCTCTGCATTTCTGCATTTTGAAACTTACTGTGTGAAAGATTAGCTCTCTGTCCTCTTCAAAATGTTATTCATTGGTTCCATCAAATATACATTTTAGATGGTTTGAAATCATCAGTGCTCTTATTGTATGATGCCAGAACACAGAGCCTGATGTCTATTCAGTTGAAGCTCAATAGAACAAAATCTTTGCAGCTGTGATCTTTTGATTATCTTGTTAATTGCACACTGAGGTGTGGCTTCGACCTGCCCTTTCAAGTGAATGCAAAAAGTGTAGGTCCAGGGGGTTATCCTGGTGTCATCACCAGTGCTATTCCCCAATCCACAGCTCCATCATGATCACATTCACACAGATTGACTACTGTCTCTCCTGCCTTCCAATACTGACGATCCTTGAAGAGTACTTCATTGTCTATAATATAATGTTCAGTGGTCTCAAAGGTGCTATATAAGTGCAAGTCTGGAGCAAACCATGTAAGTGCCACCCACTTAGCCACGGCATACAGTCCAGAGTAAAGATGAATCTTCAAGCACGGGCAGAATAGGGTAAAAAAGGCAAATGAACTTGCTGAGTTACAGCTGTGCATTTGTAGTGTGTATCATCTAAAAGATATCCTCATTAATTCACTAAGGCTCCTCTGACAGCACCTTTCAAACTCCTGTCTGTTAAACACAGGCAGCAAATGGCATGACAGCAAGTTCCTCTCCTAGCCACACACTGTCCTTGGAAATTTATCATCGTTCCATCATTGTCACTGCATCAAAGTCGTGGAATTCCTTCCCTAACAGATTGTGGGTCGATCTTCAACCCTAAGGACTGCAGTGATTGAAGAAGGCTTCTCAGCATCACCTTCTGCTGCAACATTCCCTGTAATTCCTTTCTCTGCTGCACCGACCCTAGAGTTCCACTGGCTTCCGGAATTGGAAGCCATTCATCATCATGCAATTGGTGTGGCTGTATCTGACCATGTTCACTTCATTAAATACCAACCCTGCCCTCAGGGCATCCCTTACACCTGATTTCAGTTCCATCTTCCCCTGCATCATTCCCAGGACAGCTCACCATTTAGTGGATATCTGCCAAAAGACCAGCATCCCTTGTGCCATCTTTCTCCCCATATCTTTGATCCCTTTAGATCCAAGAACTATATCTAACTCCTTCTTGAAAACATTCAATGCTTTGGCCTCAATCACTTTCTGTGGCATAGAATTCCACAGGCTATTTTCTGGGTGAAGAAATTTCACCTCATCTCAGACCTAAACGGACTGCCCCAAATAAATGGCAGCCCCTGTTTCTGGATTCTCCAGTCATTGGGGACAGCCGTCCTGCCTTTACCCTGTCTAGTCCTGTTAGAGTTTTAAAGGTTTCAGTGAGATCCCCTCTCATTCTTCTGAATTCCAATGAATGTAGACCTAATGGACCCAGTCTCTCAACATACATCAGTCCTGCCATTGCAGGATTTAAACCCTCCATATGTGACACTCCCTCCATAGCCACAACATCCTTCCTCAGATAAAGAGATTAAAACTGCATGGGATAATTTGGGAATTTTTGCCTGGTGTTATGTTGGAAGGGCAGGGATTGATCCACTCCAATGCCTGGTGTATTGGTTTAATGTTGGATGAGGATGATGAAGCCTGAACTGGCTCTGGAATTATTTTTCCTGAATGTGACTGTTCCATTCTGCATCTCAGTTCCTGCACCAGGAAGTCTCTTCCCTCCTTTCTTTAATCTCCGGCTGAGCATTGACTCTGACTTCAGGTTGGTGACAGTATAACTATAGAATCATTATGAAACACAACCACTCTGCATTGATGCTACAACCCTACTGTCATTACATTCTAAAGCCATGAGCTAACATGCTTGTTTTAACACTTATAAGCTCAAGGTATTTCTGCATATGTTTAGAACAAAACTTACCTCATCATAGCTGAACAGGGAAAGAGTTACGACAATAATTGCTGACTGCAGGGAAAACCATGGCTGGGGACAGAACTCTTTCCCTTTTTGCAGGAAAGAGCATAATTTACAACCTCCTGGCAAGCAATGAAACAGCCCAAATAAACAAACAGTCGCTATAAACAGAATGCTCCCAGCCGCTATCCACAGCAGATGGTTTGAGTTTGTTGCGCTCAGCTTCACATGTGTCTGAACAGTTAACTGGTAAAGTCCATCTTTTGTTTGTGTATCTGGCATTATCAGTGGCTTGCTGTGTGTGGCATAGAGCACATCTTCCCAGTGAAAGAACTTTACTTTCATTAGACAGTAGCTCTTCAGTTTGGAGAACAACCTCCCAACCATATCACCCTTCATCCTTAGGGACTAAACTTTGAGAAAGATTTTAAAATTTCATTGTGCCAGGATGGAAGTGGAAAAAGGGAGGGAAGACCCTGATTCAGTAACTTACATGGAACAGCTGATGACAGTAACACGCAAAAGTAGATCCCATTGTTCTTTGTTTGATCTTCACTTGTCCAACAATCATAGATTGCAAGGGCATGCTGTAAAATTAAGGATAAACTATAGGCTGGATCATACTTTTTTGACTAAGTGTGAGTTGTGTTGAGTTTTTTGGAATGTTTTTAGTTGGAATGTCTACCTGTATCTGACCATGTTCAGTTCATTAAATACCAACCCTGCCCCCATGACATCCCCTACATCTGATTTCAGCTCCATCTTCCCCTGCATCATTCCCAGAACAGCTCACTATTCAGTGGGTATCTGCCAAAAGACCAGCATCCCTTGTGCCCTTGCCATCTTTGAAAGGCACCCTATCAAGTCATTGCCTTTTAAGGCACAGCTATCATAGAACCAGCATGGCTGATACTCCCTAACATCTACAGCCCCATTCTCTCAGCCTGGTTACTGTTTAACCACGAGACCACACACTGTTCCTGTCTATAGCTATATCCCAGTTGAACACCCTCCCTACATCATGTGTTGAACACATACAAACATGAGCTTTTATTTATAATTGGCAAAAATGAAGACACACACACACACACACACACAGTCCCTACAGGACTGACTACTGAATTGCAGTCAGGCAAATCCTCTGACTGTGAGTGTCCCACCAGTTGACTGTCTGTGGCCAAGCCTCTGGGCTGTGTTTGGACTCACCCCGACTGACAGTATCCAAGTTCTTTAGACTTTGGACTAATGTGAGAAATTGAAGCTGCTGACCCACAGTCAATTGTAAATGCTGAAATGTATTGCTGAACTCCTGGGAGTTTGCCTTGAAGTAATGCGTCCTTTTACTGTAGTCCTAGATGGAAATTTGATAACTCAATAGATTCAACTATGCATTCACAAAGTCCAGTGCAGCTCCTGCCTGCTCTAACTTGGCAAGTTCAACATTTTGGACCAAGTTCCACAATTACCCCAGTTACTGGACAGATTCCTTTCTTGATCTGTTTTAGAATCGACTGAACAAATTGCAACCACAAAAGCTCTAAAAGCAAAAACCCATCAGACATTCAATTATTTCAAATCACTGCATCTAAGCAATGCCTCAGGAGATTCAATGCAGACAATTCTTTGGTGAAATTCATGTCCTGAGATCAACATAATCTGTCTGAATTTAATGAACTGTGCAGTCTGCACACAGATAGATAGTGTGTAGCTGAAGTACCAAGTCTGAAGATTCAACAAATGTCATATCATCTTGAAAGACACCTACAGCGACATACTCATATTTCTTAGACTCAGCAGGGTATACATTCTTCAGAGATTAAATTATATGTATTCAGCCTTACAATAATAGTGGCTGTTAAGATATCCTCAAAGCAAGTCTGAGCTTTGGGGCGATATTTGTTTTTTCAATCAGGGCTATTTTGGGAAATGAATTAGCAGCAAAATGGAACCTGTACAGGCCACAGGAATCTTCATTTTCAACATGAATATTTAAGTCCAAAGGCTATATTTTAAATGGTTTACTAAACTATGCCACTTCCTAATTTAATAAGTATTTACTCCCCTTTTTGACCTCTATTCTTGTTTTTTGGCATGGAGATAAACTGATCAAGAAAGGCATTTGGACAGACATACATTTATATAGCACCTTTCATGACTTCAGAATATCTCAAAGCACTTTATAGCTAATTAACAAAATCAAAAATTCTGAAGAAGGGTCACGGAAGCTGATACATTAACGCTCCTGCTTTCTCTCCACAAATGCTGTCAGACCTGCTGAGTTTTTCCAGCAATTTCTGATTTTGTTTCTGATTTCCAGCATCCACAGTTCTTTGGCGTTTTTTTGGAGCCAATGACGTTCTTTAGAAGCGTATGCACAGCAGTAATGTCAGAAACATGTACTATCACGTGGGTAGCTTGAGAGTGGGACATTTCAGACCTGCATCATTCTCAACTATCGGAGCAGATGTGATGGACTGACGGCCTCGTTCTGTATTTGATCTTTTACATCATTTGGCAGATCCCACTATGATAAGGCTGTCTGAAAAATGAAGGATTCTTTTATAGTACACATCTTTTTGGCCTGGCATTTGATTTTTTAAACATCAGGATCACTTTTTGTGGTCTGTTATGTTAGCTGACTGTATGCAGCAATGTTAGGTGCTTTCTTCTTTGTGTCAAATTGTTACAATTTAAACCTTATTTTGAATACTTTTCAAATAAGCTTCTGTCTCCAGAAGAAGGCTTATCTGTGGGCACATTCTTTAGAAAGTTGCATCACCCTTTGCTAAGTTACTCTGTTTGACCTCCAGTCAAAGTAGTAGTTTAAAACATAGTCATCATATAAAGTCCAGCAATCCTAACAAAACAGATTTCCAATTATTTCTGGTCTTCTTTATTCCATCTATTTAGGCACAGCATATACTTTCATGAAATTATTGGGGAAGGGTTGATGGGACGGTTTCAGAAATAGAATGATCCTGCCCTGTAATATTAAAATCTGTACTATTTACACATCAGTTATGGGGATACTTACCTGAAACACTCAAACTAATTTTGTGACATAAGAAAGCATTTATCAAACATTTGAATTCAGTAAGCACTCAGTACTGGAAAACTAAACTTGGTATTTGCCCTGCATTATATTCTTTCAGACTCACCTTTGAAATTTTGTACTACGTAAAAGGCATTATGTGTTTTGCTAACCCTGCTTTAAAAGGCATGTATTCCGGTTTAGGACTCCTTTAAGGGGAAAACAAACAGTTTTTCATTTAGGTTCCCAAGTGGAGTGGTGTATGCTGAAGAGAAATCCACCTCCTGGGAGAGCAAATACAACAGGCATGGTCAGATTGACTCTGCAGATCTAAACACTCTGGAGTCCAGACCTCCTGTCTGTCTCTCCTGATAGAAGAAAAAGGAAGAGCCCAACAGTTTGTAACAAATTCAAGTATTTAGTTTTCCAGAGGTGAAAATGCTGAATAAGCACAATTGCTGGGAAAGTGTTTTACATTTTCCCTCAATTGTTTGGCAGCACAACATATTATTCTTCCAGTAAATCCATTTGAAACCAAGTCAAAAATAGAAGCGTTCATTATAATTCAACAATTGCTGCCACTCTAAATTGAATTCCATCTTGTTGGCTGCACATTAAGGAATTTTGCTAGTTTTCAAATATAATTGTAAAGGATAAAATTGATGAGGTATGGGATAATGAAGATGGGGCACATTCACTTATATCATTTCCAAAAACTATGGACATTTTTATATCACTTTTCAGCCATTACAGCTGAAAGCCTGCTGGATGCTATCATAACCCACTGTATTCTAGAGTTCTAGGATAAATGGGGTGTGTATGTTGTGGAGATCCCCTGAGTGATAAACAAAGGTGGGGTAAGAGTTCAATGAGAAACATATTTAGAGGCTTAAGTGATATCTTAAGCCAAATTAAATAGGCAGATTTGAACACTGGTGAAAATGTTGATTTATCTTGGAGTGTAGCTATAGCCAGATCCATGGCACTACAGGCAACTCAGCTGTATAAGAATCACAAAGGAGACAGGAAGAACAATCATGAAAAGAAATTAGCGGGGGGAGAGATAGACATTTCTGTGGATGCAAACGTGAACCCAGGATGGCATGCTGACTTCTTAGTGCCAGGAGAAAGTGAGGACTGCAGATGCTGGAGATCAGGGCTGAAAATGTGTGGCTGCTCCACACACATCATTTACTGCATCCACTACACCCGGTGTGGCCTCCTCTATATTGGGGAGACAGGCCGCCTACTTGTGGAACGTTTCAGAGAACACCCCTGGGACACCCGGACCAACCAACCCAACCACCCTGTGGCTCAACACTTCGACTCCCTCTCCCACTCCATCAAGGACATGCAGCTCCTTGGACTCCTCCATCGCCAGACCATAACAACACGACAGCTGGAGGAAGAGCACCTCATCTTCCGCCTAGGAACCCTCCAACCACAAGGGATGAACTCAGATTTCTCCAGTTTCCTCATTTCCCCTCCCCCCACCTTGTCTCAGTCAAATTCCTTGAACTCAGCACCGCCTTCCTAACCTGCAATCTTCTTCCTGACCTCTCCGCCCCCACCCCCACTCCGGCCTATCCCCCTCACCTTGACCTCCTTCCACCTATCGCATTTCCAACGCCCCAAGTCCCTCCTCCCTACCTTTTATCTTAGCCTGCCGGACACACTTTCCTCATTCCTGAAGAAGGTCTCATGCCCAAAACGTCGATTCTCCTGCTCCTTGGATGCTGCCTGACCTGCTGCGTTTTTCCAGCACACATTTTCAGTTCTTAGTGCCAGGGTCAAGGATGTCACTAAGCAGCTGTACAGCACCAATAAGTGACCGTCCTTATCAGTGCAACTGCATCGGCCTCAACATGACGTCCCAACTCCAATACTTAATGGTCTGAGCAATGAAGGTAAGTGTGCTAAATGCCTTCTTAATCACCCTATCTACCTGGGATGCAAATTTCAAAGAACTATGTGCCTTAGCCCCCAAATCTCTCTGTTCGACAACATCACCCAGGGCCCTACCACCAATCATATAAGTCCTGCCCTTGTGCACTTTACCAAAATGCAATGCCTTGCATTTATCCAAATTAAAGTCTGTCTGCTAAGCCTCAGCCCACTGGTCCAATCAAGATCCCTTTGTGATGTTAAATAACCTTCCTCACTGTCGACCTATACCACAAATTTTAGTGTTATCCACAAACCTCTTAACCATTCCTCCTCTCATGCAAATCGTTTATATAAATTACAACCAACAGTGGACTCAGCACTGATGCCAGCAGAACACTGCTATTTACAGGCCTCTAGCCTGAGGAATCTCTCTCCACTATCACCCTTTATCCCCTACTGTCAAGCCAATTTGTATCCAATTGGAAATCTGTCCCTGAATCATGTGATCAAACTTTATTAATTAGTCTACCATGCAGAATCTTATCAAAGGCTTTACTCAATTCCCGACTCAGGCGACTGACTGTGTGGAGTTTGCACGTTCTCCCCGTGTCTGCGTGGGTTTCCTCCAGGTGCTCCGGTTTCCTCCCACAGTCCAAAGATGTGCGGGTCAGGTGAATTGGCCATGCTAAATTGCCCGTAGTGTTAGGTAAGGGGTAAATGTAAGGGTATGGGTGGGTTGCGCTTCGGCGGGTCGGTGTGGACTTGTTGGGCCGAAGGGCCTGTTTCCACACTGTAAGTCTAATCTAATCTAATCTAATCTAAAGTCTATGTAGACAGTGTCGACAGCTGTTAGTTTGCAGTTATCACAGAAGGGAATATCAAAGTCTTAGTTTATAAATATGCAAGTTATTTTATATTCAGAGTTTTAAAAAAGTCCTTTTCCACAGATCATTTATGCATTCACCCTCTCTCCAAGGGTTAATGTCTACCGCAGATTGGCACGGTATATCATTTTCTCAGTCTTTCTGATTTGTTTAGATGTTATAAGAACATTGCTTTCCTGTGTAGTTTTTCAATTTGTTAACTGACAAACATAAGAGTTCCAATGTTTTGCTTAAATATGTGCTTTCAATTGTGTTATGAGCTGTCCCAGGTGATCAGTCCTTGTGCTGAAGCTTAATGATTTTTTCTAAGTGGAAAACATTTGATAATATTTTCCAGGGTCCACTTGAGAGCAGTTTGGAATCCAAAGACTTTTTTGTAGCAGAAAGACTTCGATCGCAGTTAAGTGCTTCTGGACAAGATCAATCCATGTGATACATTAAATAAAATCACAATGGTCTTTCTCACGAAAATTAAAGGGAGAATAACAAGTCGTCTGTATCGAATGGAATGCCTCATGCTCGTAAGAAAAGAACTATTACTAATAGCAACAACTTGAATTTTATTCCCTCATCTCCTCTCTCCCACGAGTTGGAAACTTGCTTGAAAAACTGGAGAATCTTAAAAAACATTTGGCAATCTTATCCAAAAATCTCTCCTGTTTTGAACTCTCTATTGAATTTTGACCACATTAAAAGATTTTATTGTTTTAACTGCTTGAAGATCATTTTGATATTGGGTACTAGTGATGCACAACTGAGGAGAAAGAAATAACATTTGTGTTTGTTTGAACAACATATATAACTCAGCACCGTCACCAGACTCATTTATCGCATTCCTGACTATGGGAGCATGGATTAGCTGCCAGGCTTACTGGAATAAGTACAGTGATTACACTAAAATAAAACAAAGAACTGCAGTTGCCAAAGATTTGAAACAAAAACAGAAATTGCTGGAGAAGCTCATTCAGCAACATTTGAGGAGCGGGAACAGGATTAATGTTTCAAGTCCAGGAACCTTTCTTCAGAGTTTCTCCAGCAATTTCTGCTTTTATTATAATGATTAGACTTTAGTCAAATGATTCTAAAAAGCATTGAGATATTCAGAATTCATAATCAAAAGTCACTTAAATAAGTACGGGATTTTACTATAAACCAACCAAAGGCTGAAAGGTTCAAAATGTTTCACTTGTTTCAACAGAGGAGCTTGAGAAATATGATTGTTGAATGGGAAAATCTGGAAGGATTTGATGGTTTTAGAGTATGGACACTTAATCCAGGAGGGGACATGAAAAGTTGTTGGTGGATAGGATCAAGAAAAATCCTAAGACTTTTTATAGGATATCAGGAATAAAAGAATGACTCGAGTAAGATTCGGGCCAATCAAGGATAACAGTGGGAAGGTGTGTGTGGAGTCAGAGGAGACAGGGTGAGCGCCAGATGAATATTTTTCATCAGTATATTTAGAAAAAGACAATGTTGTCGAGGAGAATACTGAGACACAGGCTACTAGACAAGATGGGATTGAGATTGACAGGGTGGAGGTGTCAACAATTGTGGCAAGTTTGAAAATAGATAAGGCTCTTTGGCCGGATGGGATTTATCCGAGGATTCTATGGGAAGCCAGGAAGGAAGTTGCAGAGCCTTTGGCTTTGATCTTTATGTTGTCATTGCCCACAGGAATAGTGCCAGAAGATTGGAGGATAGCAAATGTTGTTGCCATGTTCAAGGATGGGAGTAGAGACAACCTGGTAATTATAGACCAGTGAGCCTTACTTCAGTTGTGGTTAAAGTGTTGGAAAAGGTTATAAGAGATAGGATTTGCAATCATCTAGAAAGAAATAAGTTGAGTAGGGATAGTCAACGTGGTTTTGTGAAGGGTAGGTCGTGCCTCACAAATCTTATTGAGTTCTTTGAGAAGGTGACCAAACAGGTGGATGAGGGTAATGTGGTTGATGTGGTGTATATTAATTTCAGTAAGGCATTTGATAAGGTTCTCCACAGTAGGCTATTGAAAAAAGTACGGAGGCATGGGATTGAGGGTGATTTAGCGGTTTGGATCATCACAGTGGCTCGCTGGTAGAGGGTGGTAGTTGATGGGAAACGTTCATCTTGGAGTTTAGTCACTAAGGGTGTACTTTTGGATCCACTGCTGTTTGTCATTTTTATAAATGATCTGGATGAGGGCGTAGGAGGGTGTCTTAATAAATTTGCAGGTGACACTAAGGTCAGTAGAGTTGTGGACAGCGCCAAAGGATGTTGCAGATTTCAGAGGGACATAGATAAGCTGCAGAGCTGGGCTAAGAGGTGGCAAATGGAATTTAATGTGTAGAAAAGTGTGGGGTGATTCACTTTGGAAGGAGCAACAGGAATGCAGAGTACTGGGCTAATGGTAAGATTCTTGGTAGTGTAGATGAGCAGAGAGATCTTGGTGTTGGAGTACATAGATTCCTGAAAGTTGCCACCCAGGTTAATGGGGTTGTTAAGAAGGCATACGGTGTGTTAGCTTTTATTGATAGAGGGATTGAGTTTTGGAACCATGAGGTCATGCTGCAGCTGTACAAAACTCTTGCGTGGTCGCACTTGGAATATTGCATACATTTCTGGTCACTGCATTATAGGAAGGATATGGAAGCTTTGGAAAGGGTTCAGAGGAGATTTACTAGGGATTTGCCTGGTATGGAGGGAAGGTCTTACATGGAAGGGCTGAGGGACTTGAGTCTGTTTTCGTTAGAAAGAAGAAGGTTGAGAGGTGACTTAATTGAGACAAATAAGATAATCAGAGGGTTAGATAGGATGGACAGTGGGAGCTTTTTTCATCAGATGATGGCTAGCACGAGGGGATATAGCTTTAAATTGAAGGGTGATGGATATCGGGAAAGAAACTACCTCTGACATCTATCACCCCTCAATTTTTTTTTTTCTTCATTCAAGATTTTTATTGAATTCAAATTCCACCATCTGCTGTGGTAGGATTCCAACCCAGGTTCCCAGAACATTATCCTGGGTCTCTGGATTAACAAGTCAAGTGATGATACCACTCGACTATTGCTTCACTGGTACATAAAAGCAGGACAAATCCAATCTAGCCCAATTACTGTCTCATCAGTCACTCTCAATCATCAGTAAAGTGATGAAAGATGTAACCAATGCAAAGGGTTATGGTAGTTGGAGGTCAGTCACCTCCACTCTTTTTTTTGTAGATATTTTTATTGAAATTTAACATTTTTGCAAATTTACAAAAATAAACAAAACTTTCAAATACAAACATTGATGTACAATTAAATCATATATACAATAGTCATAATTTAACAAAGAAAAGAGAAAGAAAGAAAACAAAAAAAGAAAAAAAAAGAAACGAAAAAAGAAAGAAAAAAAAACTCAACTTTCTACTAATCTAACCTATAACTAACCAGAGTGTATACCTAAGTCTCTTACATGCTCGGAATGTATAAACATCAAATATAATGAAACCCGTATTCGCGCAGGATTCCTCTCCCAAGGGGCCCCGGAGCAGCCCAGTCTGAAATCTTCACTAAATAAAAGCCCTTGTTAGGATAGCCGAAATATCTGCATTTATATAATTCAAAAAGGGCTGCCATATTTTATAAAATAATTCAGTCTTTCGGTGCACCATATTTGTGAGGAAGTCAAGGGGGATATATTCCATAATTAATCTGTGCCAATTTGAAAGTCCAGGGGGGCCCTGAGCCACCCAGTTCACCAAAATATTTTTCCTTGCACAGAAAGAGAGAATAGAAAATAGTCTCTTCCCATGCATATCCAGAGATGAGAGGTTCGAAAAGCCCAAAAGGAGAGATACAGGGTCCACCCTAATTTCCGTTCCTAAAATTTCTGTTAGGGTATTTGCCACTTTAGTCCAGTATCTGCGGATTTTCTGACAAGTCCACAGACAATGTACAAGAGTACCCACCTCTATTTTGCATTTGGGACACATTGGAGATGTTCCTGCCTTAAATTTTGCCAGTCGAGCCAGAGCTATATGGGCCCTATGAAGTATCTTTAGTTGGATAGCCTGAGTTCTGTTACAGGTAGCAATTCTTCTAGCATTTTCCCAAATGTCATTCCACATATCCTCAGAGATTTCTAGCCCCAAGTCCTGCTCCCATGTTTTAAGCAGGTCATCCATGTCTCCTGAGACTCCATCATGTAGCAAATGGTATATAGTACTAACGGAGGATGCCCCCGCTGGTCGTAAGACATTATGTTCTCTGTCTGATTTATAAAGACTATCTATTAATGTAGTCTTCCTCTGTATATAATCTCGAACTTGGAAGTATCGAAAGAGATCCCCATTAGGTATTCCGAATTTCAGACGCAGCTGCTCAAAGGACATCAGGATCCCATCTTTAAATAGGTCCCCTAAGCATGAGATGCCCCTGGATCTCCAGAGTTTAAAGGTGGCATCTGTAATCCCCGGTTGGAATCCCCATGCGCCTACTATTGGTGCATGGGGGGATGTTTTATGTGAGTTACCCTCATTTTGCCGCATTATATTCCAGGCCTTAATTGTGTTTAATATTATGGGATTTTTACAGTGGTCTGTAATGATTTTCCTCTTATCTGAAAATAAAAGGTTAATAAGTGGGTATTTTACTTGGGAGGCTTCGATATCCAGCCAAATTGATTGTGGATCAGATGAAACCCAATCAGCTATGTAACTTAGTAGGGAGCTTAACTGATATTTCCTAAAGTCTGGGAAGTCCAGTCCTCCCCTTGCCTGTGGAAGCTGTAGCTTCTTCAGCTTAATAAGGGGCCGTCTATGGTTCCAAATAAAGGAGCCCAACCAGCCATATAATTTACGTAGGGCTAGCCTTGGCAGCATCAGCGGGAGCATTCTCATAGGATATAAGAGACGGGGCAGAACATTCATTTTAATTAATGCTATTCTCCCTAGCCAGGAAATCGGAAGGTCTCTCCATCGCTGGAGGTCCTGCCTTATCCTTTCCATTAATTGTACAAAATTAGCCCTATACAGCTGATCAAATACTGGCGTGATAAAAATACCTAAATATAAGAAACCCTCCAGGGACCAACGGAAGGGAAAAGGGGATCCGTCCATTAAGTGGGGTATCATAGCCAGACCACCCATTGGCATGGCTTCCGATTTTGAAAAATTAATTTTATAGCCTGAGAATGCACTAAATGTATTAATAACTTGAATTAGACGAGGCACTGACATTAAAGGATTACTGAGGAATAAGAGAACGTCATCTGCATAGAGGGTAATTTTGTGTTTACCTGTACCAATCCTCGGGGCCGTTATATTAGGATCAGTCCGGATGGCTTCTGCTAATGGTTCGATTATCAGTGTAAACAACAATGGTGAGAGAGGACATCCTTGACGGCAGCCCCTACCCACACTGAAGCCATCCGATCTTAACCCATTAGTAATAACAGCTGCTTTGGGGTCATTATACAATGTTGAAACCCATTTGGTAAACACCTGTCCAACGCCAAACCTTTCCAATGTGTAAAATAAATATGACCATTCAACCCTATCAAATGCCTTTTCCGCATCCAATGAAATTACTACTCCTGGTATCTTTCCCTGATGACAGGCTTGGATCATATTCAAGACCCTTCTGATATTATTGGATGATCTGCGGCCCTTAATAAATCCTGTCTGGTCCTCCTTTATAATATATGGCAGTACCCTTTCTAGTCTTATTGCTAACATTTTTGAGAGAATTTTAAAGTCTACATTTAGTAAGGATATTGGTCTGTAAGATGCACAATCTTCTGGGTCTTTTCCTTTTTTGAGGATAAGAGAAATATTTGCTTCTTTCAGCGTGGGCCGGAGACAGACCTGACTATGCGCAAAATTATACATATCCATAAGTGGGTCAACCAATATTCCTGTAAATTCTTTATAGAATTCAGCTTGAAAACCATCCGGGCCCGGTGCTTTTCCGCTCTGAAGTTGCCTAATTGCCTCAAGTGTTTCTTGGACTGTTAAAGGGGTATTTAGGGCCGACACCTGTTCCGGAGTCAGGCCCGGGAAGGTCAAATTTTTAAAAAATGACTGCATCCTCCTAATCCTATCTTCACAATCCTGCGATCTATATAGTTCAGAATAAAATTCTTTAAAGGTCGCATTGATCTTTTTATGATCATGAGTCAGGGTACCTGTACTTTCCTTGATGGTCGGAATAGTTTGAGGGGCTTTCTTTTTCTTTGCAAGAAATGCTAAGTATCTACCCGGTTTGTCGCCATATTCATATAATCTTTGTTTCGCAAATAATATTTCCCTTTTAGCCGTTTGAGTAAGCGCGGTGTTTAAAGCTGTCCTAAGAGCTGTAATCCTCTGCAATTTTGTGATAGAAGGTCTATCAGCGTATGCTGTTTCGGCTGCTTTTAGGCGAGCTTCGAGCAGACGCTGTTGCTCTCCCTTCATTTTCCTCTGGGTCGCTGAATAGGAGATGATCAAACCTCGTGCATAAGCTTTGATGGTCTCCCACATCATTGACGGATTGCTAGCCGTACCAGTATTAATTTCTAAAAAAGTTTTAAGTTCTTGGGAGAAGTACTTTAAAAATTTGCTATCTTTTATCAGGAAGGGGTCCATACGCCAATGCCGAGCAGATGTCCCATTGTTCTTTACCTTAGTTTCCATGTATACAGCGGCATGGTCAGAGATTGCTATAGTACCTATTTTACAGGTTGCTATAGAGTTTAGAAAAATCGATGGGGCAAAAAACATATCAATTCTTGTGTGACATTTATGTGGATTAGAGTAGAAAGAAAAATCTCTACCCTGTGGATGGAGACATCTCCATACATCTACCAATCCTAATTCTTTATTCAGGTCCGCCAGTTGTCTAGATCTGGGAGATACTCCAGCGGCACTCTTGGGAATCCTGTCTATTTCCGGATCCATAATACAATTAAAGTCTCCCCCTATAATTGTATGACGGGCACCAAAGGCCATCAGTTTTGAAAAAGCTTCCGTTATGAATTTAAAGGGGTGTGCCGGGGGCAGTACACATTTAAGATCCCATATTCCTCTCCATTTATGAGGGCTTTAATCAAAATATATCGTCCAGATTCGTCTTTTATCTGATTTAGAATTTTCAAAGGGAAGTTCTTCCGGACAAGGATAACGACTCCCCTGCTTTTTGAATTAAAAGAGGAAAAAAAGGCCTGATCAAATCTGCCCTGTTGTAATTTTAAGTGTTCTTTATCCGACAGGTGTGTCTCCTGTAGGAGAGCTATATCAACTCTCTCCTTCTTAAGATTTGATAATATTTTCTTCCTTTTAACTGGCGAATTACTCCCCCTGACATTCCAGGTGCACCACTTAACCGACTGTTCAGCCATAATCATCTGGACAGATCCGAGACCCCTCGGGAGGGGAAACCCTATCTAGAACATCCCGAGCATGGAGCATACAAGATTTACAAAAGTAAAGACTCTCTGATACACTCAAAACAATATAACAAAAAACTCTTTCTAAGTATAAAAAATATAAAACATTCCGAATTGGAGATTTTCTCCCTTGTTCCCAGGGAGCGTCACTTCCTCTCCCACAGTCCATCTTACCCTCCTCCAACCAGTGCCCCACCCTTGACCTAGGTGTTCCTCAATAAAATGAGGAGAATTCAAATATAATATAAAGCTAGAGTTAACAGTGAACACCCCACCCCCACCCACACCCACATCTAAATATATTTGGGAATATTAATACCATATATAACTATAAGATTACAATCTCAACATGTAATACTTAAATATAATACCACAAAATAACAGGGGAAAGAAAAACAACCCCGCTCCTAAAAACAGAAGTAAAATAGAATAAGGTAACCACCTCTCCCCATCAACATTAACCAAACGCCCCAACATATATATATATACATACACACATAGGAGGAAAGATAAGAAAAGATGAAGGGATGTAAACCAAAATAATGGGAAAGGCAGACCAGCGTCCACAATCTCTTACAGTTTATTTAAGAGAGTCCAAGAATTCCTTAGCCTTCTCCGGTGATCCGAAGTTATATATGGATCCTTCGTGGCTAAGACGTAGCGTCGCTGGATATCGTAAGGAGTACTGGATATTTAAGTACCTTAACCGCTTCTTCGCCTCATCGAATGCCTTCCTCTTTCGGACCAAAGCTGGGGAGAAGTCCTGGAACAACATGATCCTGGATCCTTTGTGGGTCATAGCTTGGGGATCTTTTCCCAGATTTCTTGAGGCTTTCAGGAGCATCTGCCTCTCCCTATAGCTCTGCAGCTGGAACAGGACCGGGCGTGGGCGCTGGGTTGAGCCGGGCCCACGTACTGTGACCCGGTAGGCCCATTCTACCCTTACCTGGCCTGATCCATTATGCAGATTTAAAAGTTGTGGCAGCCAATGCTCTAAGAATGCTGTCAGCTGACCTCCCTCTTCCTGCTCGGGCAGGCCCAACAACCGAATATTTTTTCTACGACATCGATTTTCGAGGTCATCAATGTGGTTTTCTAGGTTCTGGACTCGGTTCTCGAGAAAATGGATGTGGTCGGCTGTTGATTTTATCCCAGTCTCTGAGGCTGCGGCCTTCGACTCCACCTCTCTGACTCGGCACTCCAATTCCTGAATGTCTCTGCCCTGCTTCTGCAGCTCGGCTGATAGTGCTTCTCTGCTCTGCTGAGACTCATCGATAAAAGCATCAATCTTCGCCTCCCACCTGGCAAACATCTCCTCAAAGCTCATCTTCATTGGTAAATCTCCTGAAGTAGCTGAAGACACCTTTGTTGCAGATGAAGAGGGAGAGGGTGGGGGAGGGGTCCCTGCTTTCTTAGAGCCGCCTGTTCCCTTCCCTTTACTCATTTTCCAGCTGGTATTAGACTATTTAAATGTACTAATAGGTAACTATTTAAGGTTAACAACTATTATAAATGGTTTAGTGAGTGTGGTGGGGGTGGATAGCCCACTTTTCCCAAGTTTTGGGTAGAGCACTGTGGACTCAGTCTTGCTGGGTCGCCGCCATCTTGGATCCCCCCATCACCCCTCAATTTAATGCTATGTCCCTTGTGCTAGCCATCGCCACCCGAAGAAAAAGGCTTTCACTGTCCATCCTATCGAACCCTCTGATTATCTTGTATGTCTCAATTAGGTCACCTCTCAACCTTCTTCTCTCTAACAAAAACAGCCTCAAGTCCCTCAGCCTTTCCTCATAAGACCTTCCCTCCATACCAGGCAACATCCAAGTAAATCTCTTCTGAACCCTTTCCAAAGCACTGGTTCATTGGGGCACTGCTGTTTTCAAAGAGTAGAAAGCATTATTTTTCCTTTTCCAGTCTCCTCCCAGTTTGTGGTGATCTTCACTGCTTCACTGAGGTGCAGCTCACTCTCAGACCCAGAACATTACAAACCTAAATCTTATCTTATTCCCTCCATAGGTCTCTATTTTGAATTAACCATCAAGGGATGTCCCAGGACCATCAGCAGATAAATAATTCTGCAAGTGCTCCTCTATGACCAGGGCAACTGGCATAATAATTCAAACAAAGTACAACAAAATAAAAATATTTTCATACAAGCAGCTCAGACACATTATGACACACCAATACAACAGGAGAACTTGAACCCAGACCTTCCAGCTCAAAGGTGGGGACACTACCACTGCACCACAAGGGCACTCTGAAATTAAACATGGACTTTTAAACAACCTGCTGGATTTTGTGGTGCTTGGATCTGGGTCTCCTTGCTCAGAGCCTGGAGCACTACCACTTCTCCACAAGAGCCCTCCACAGCCCAACATAAAAGGAACTGATGAATCAAAATCACTGTTCCGAAATCATATTTTCTGAAATCACCAGAACGGTTGCCTGTGATGCCAATTGTCCCTGGAATTCCCCAAATGGCATCGTACTCCCCCTCTCCCAGATTACCCAGGCACAGAAAAGGTTGTAAAAGATAGGTATGTAAATACCAATGTCACCCTCCCCTTCTTACTCTGGACTTGTCAGTGACAATTAGCCAGATGCATGTTTTGATCTTTTCTCTGTTTTTGTCTCGTCCATTCTTCATCTTTGAGTCTAGACAACAGCAAATGTGACCCTCAGGATAAACCACAGAGAAAGTGAGGACTGTAGACGCTGGAGATCAGAGTCGAGAGTGTGGTGCTCGTGCCCCTAACGTCGATTCTCCTGCTCCTCGGATGCTGCCAGACCTGCTGTGCTTTTCCAGCATCACATTCTTGACTCAGGATAAACCATGCCAGTCGCCTGTCTCCAATGAGACAGCAGTTCTATAGTCCTCTGGGGCTATGGGAACTTTATCTTTATTCAATCACAACAGGCATTACAGTGAACTCCAAATCCACAGGCTGATCTACACTCAGCCTGGGGTTGTCACTGACTAAGAACCAGTGGAACCTCCAGCCTGGATATTTTCCTTCTTAGTCGGGGAGCAGGTTGCCTCATTCCTGATGAAGGGCTTTTACCCAAAACTAGGAGAAAGTGAGGACTGCAGATGCTGGAGATCAGAGCTTAAAAATGTGTTGCTGGAAAAATGCAGCAGGTCAGGCAGCATTAAAGGAGCAAGAAAATCGATGTTAGGGGCATAAGAAGGGCTTATGCCCGAAACGTCAATTCTCTCGCTCCTTTGATGCTGCCTGAACTGCTGCGCTTTTCCAGCAACACATTTTTAAGCTTTTACCCGAAACATCAATTTTCCTGCTCCTTAAATTTTGCCTATTATTTTTTTTGTTCTTATTGTTTGGATGAGTTTCATTGTTTTTCTTTCTTCTTTAGTATCATTCCTTTGAATTTTGATGATTATATATTTAAGATCTATTTTTATATTAATGTTTGTGCTTGAAAGTTCTGTTTATTTTTGTAAATCTGTCAAAATATTAAATTTCTAATAAAAATATCTTAAAAAAAAAATTTTGCTGACCTGTTGTGCTTTTCCAGCACCACTCTAATCTTGCCTTTAATCTCCAGCATCTGCAGAACTCACTTTCACCCACTTAACCTTTGATTCTGTTCAGCAAAGGCCACTTTAATTAAACCTAATGATGATGCTACTTTAGCAAAGAAGCAAAGCTCCAATTTAGTAACCACTTTGCCTCAAAGTTACACCATGTGAAAATGCAAGATATATCAGTTTTTGGTCAGAGTAGGTCAAATGTTTTAATTGATACCTTCATACATTTGGAATCAACAGCAATTACCCTCATTCTGTACTTGGGTTGGATAACAATAGTTACCAGGTGTATAGTAATGAATGAACCTAGGACCTGATAAGGAGAAATGCAAACATAGCAACATTAGCTGCATACTACAAATTGCTCTGGTACCCTCAATCAATAATATCACTTCACATTTGTTCTCAGAAATGCTCATTGGACAAAGAGGCTGAGATATATAAGAGAATGTGAAGTTGTCAGGACATTTCTTAATATTTAACCTAATTGTAAATGTGACATCTTCAGACAATGTCAGCCTCATTCATTCCTGACCAGGTACCAGATCCTCGTTTATACAGGGAGGGTATCATCACTGAGAGACATGTTTTTTAAAAATGCATTTATGCACTAGCTGGGCCAGCATTTACTACCCATCTGTAGTTGCCCTTGAGAAGGTGGTGGTGAACTGCCTTCTTGAAATGCTACAATTGATGTACTGTTGGTAGTCACACAGTACTGGGAGGGAAGGAATTCCAGGATTTAGATGCAGCAACACTGCAATTCCTGAAGAAGGGCTTATGCCCGAAACGTCAATTCTCCTGCTCCTTGGATGCTGCCTGACCTGCTGCGCTTTTCCAGCAACACATTTTTCAGCTCTAATCTCCATCATCTGCAGTCCTCACTTTCTCCGCAGCAACACTGAAGTCAGGCTGGTAAGTGGCTTAGGAGGATCTTGCACATGATGGTGTTTCCATGACTCTTTTTGTCTTGTCCTTATGGAGATGGTAGAGGTCATGGGTTTGGAAGGTGCTATCTAAGGAGCCTTGGTGAATTTCTGCAGTGCATCTTGTAGATGGTACAGATTGCTGCTTCTGAGTGTCAGTGGCGGAGGGAGAAGATGTTTGAGGATGGGATGCTAATCAAATGGATTGTTTTGTCCTAGAAGGTGTCAAGCTTCTTCACTGTTGTTGGAGATGTATTCATCCAGGAAAATGGAGTGTCATCCATCACATTTCTGACCTATGGTTTGTAGTTACTCTTTGCAAATCTCTGACCTGGTCTTGTAATTATATGGCTATTCCTGAAGAAGGGCTCATGCCCGAAACGTCGATTCTCCTGCTCCTTGGATGCTGCCTGACCTGCTGCGCTTTTCCAGCAATACATTTTCAACTCTGATCTCCAGCATCTGCAGTCCTCACTTTCTCCTAATTATATGGCTAGTCCAGTTCACTTTCTGATTAATGGTAACTCCCACAATGTTGGTAGTGGGGAATTCAGTGATGGTAATATCATTGAATGTCAAGGGCTGATGGTTAGATTCTGGTGATGGTATTTGCATAGCATAAATGTTACTTGCCACTTCTCAGCTGAAGCCTGAGTATTATCCAGATCTTGCTGCATTTTGCCATGGACTTTTTTAGTATCTGTGGAGTCACTCAACGTGTCATTTTAAACTTTACAACAGCAGCCTGACACAAAATAATAGAAGTAAAAGTATTGAGTGCTATGATGCTTCTTATTAAAGCCATGTATTGAAAGCATTAAGTTTGTAAATGCATTAATTGCCTTACGTAAACGTACAATTCAAATATGCAGTTTAGTCTAGCCAGTGCATTTGTTCTTAAAGCCATACTCCATCACTAAACTTCTAACTGCCTCTTGGATAATATAGTACCTGAGTTTTTACCTTCTCTATTCCTAACTGGAGAACCATTTCAGATAGTTATCATGGTGAGTGAAAAAGTCCTTCCTTCCATGATTACTGAGTAATGTACCAGTCTTTTAGTTTGCCTAATGCGGCACTTGAATCCAATCATAGACTAACTCAAAAAGTGAAGTGGACAAAGCTTTTCTATTCGATTCTAACTTAAAAGTACTTTTTGAGGCTGAAGAATCAAAACTTCTCAAACACTTTTCTTCGTTACTCAGTTCTCTGACAATACAGATCAGCTTTATGGACTCTGTCCACTGGTTCCGTAGATAGGAGATTTTCAGAGTATTCAGTGCCCAGAACATTATACAAATAACAATGTAACTGCTCTCAGAATCATTTGACTCATTTGTTAATATAGTTCAGGCTTCTCTTTACTCATTGGTATTTGGAAATGACTGGAGATGAGGGCTGAGCTTTGGGTTTTGGGGTCAAGACCACATATCTGGATAAAAGGACCATTCCTAACCTGGAAAACAATAACCCATCAGTGAATTTCCCTGAAAAGGCAACCGAGAGACCATAGTCCCAATTAAAGATGCTGACAGGTTCTCGAAGTAGGAGGCATGGCAAGAGAAGCTCTCTGTAGTTCAGGGAAGAGGCAGAGAGGGGAGATCTAGAATATGTCTGCAAACTGCAGTTACTCAAAAGCAAAAACCAAAGCGAAAATTGCTGCAGAAACTCAGCAGGAATTACAGCACCTGTGGAGTGAAAGCAGAGTTAATAGTTCAAGTCCAGTGACCCTTCTTCAAAACCATTCCAAATGAGCAGTTCTGAAGATGGGTCACTGGACTTGAACTATTAACTCTGCTTTCTCTCCACAGATGTCACCAGACTTGCTGAGTTTCTCCACAATTTTGGGTTTGGTTTCAGATTTCCAGCATCTGTAATGTTTTTGTTTACTCAAAAGCACAACCTCCTGTGAAGGTTTACACATTTTCCCTCACTAACACATTTAGGAAACAATTAATTGAAATATTAACAACTTAGTTAATTATCCAAGGTGCATGGTATAAGGCTGGATTCAAAATTTTGAAAACAATATTTTCCTGTCATTCAAAATAATAAAATGCAAATGTCCTCCCCCTTCTCCCTTCCTCGCTGCCCCCTTTCCCCTTCCCATTCACCCTTCCCCTTACATCCTTCCCCCTTACTATTCCTTCCCTCTTCCACTCCCCTTCCCCCTTCCTTCCCCTTTCTCCTATCTCTTTCCCTTCCGACTCCTCCTCCCCCTCCCCTCCACTCTCCGCCCTTCCCAGCTCCCCCTTCCCCTGTCCCCTTTCCCTTCCCCTTCCCCTTCCTCTGAGTTTTCCATTACAGTTGCCTGTGCCAGTCATGCTCCTTGGTTGAACTGCCAGAAGATGAACTTGATCAAAATGGAAGAAGTCCATTTTTATTATGATGATTTCAACACCGGAACAAATAATAGCTGTTGGGTATCTAAATTGTTTTAAAAGTCAGTTGAAGAAAATTCTCCCCATCAAATGTCGAAAGGTGCAATTTCTTGTGCTCAGCCAGTATACCTCAGTCATGCATTGGATGAATAGCAATGCTCAGGAGTCATGAATGTTCCTCGTGGTATATTACACTTAGTTGCTCATTAAAGGTGATCTAATTCGGAATTAAAAGAAATTCTGTTAAGTATAAAACAGAGTGATGGTTATTCTTGTTGTACAGTAGTACTGTTTTTACCTTTAAGCCAGAAGGCATTGGTTCAAGTCTTATCTGCTCCATCAGTGT
Organism: Hemiscyllium ocellatum; assembly: GCF_020745735.1. Classification (NCBI taxonomy): domain Eukaryota; kingdom Metazoa; phylum Chordata; class Chondrichthyes; order Orectolobiformes; family Hemiscylliidae; genus Hemiscyllium; species Hemiscyllium ocellatum. Next base: position 46,129,734 of record NC_083430.1, read on the forward strand.
GTAATAAGATCTCTTTAACAGGTTGATAACATTTTTTTTATTTATTAGTGACATGACCTCTTAGTTTACTTGTGTCCCTGGCAATGGATACTGGTCCAACTTTACATGTAAGTGTTGTACAGTTATTAACTGGAATTGCTCCCTCAACTTTGAGTCATTTTTTTTCAGTCCATTTGTAATAGGTAATCTACTGTCTCTTGAAATTACATTAGAATGACCAATGTCATCAAAAATACTTGGGGTAACTTTAACATTTATATTGCAATATGCTACCATTTGGTAAGATAGTTCACAATGAATCCCTGTGCCAGCTTTCTTAAGTAGGCTTGTAAACTCATGGAAAATGAGTGGATCAAACACATGAACACTCTCAGAACCAGACAATTTCCTTTGGTCTGGGTGGCCAGGAGTAAATACAGCACGCAAAGTGAGACCTCTTATATCGAATGCTCAGAATTATCAACAAAAGAATGAATTATGCTCGGGGGAAGTCTCAGATGTACAGAAAGAACAGAGAGGGAGCTGTGTATTACAGAAGGAGATGGTATTGCAATGAGTGCCAACAGTTTCTATAAGTTTTCATTAGAGTTCTGTTGTTTTAATGAAGGGCTGCATTACATTTTCAATCTGCATGTGGTTTATTCAGCATTAGAATGAATTTCTTTTTAAAAATTAGTTGGTTGCATTGAAGTTGTTCTGTGTGTTTGAAATTAATTATTGCTTTGGTAACTAAATATGGTTATTCTATATATCTCCACATGTACTATTATTCAATTTCAGAAATTGAACAATTAAGGAAATAGGAGAACAAATTGTTACCAAAAATGATATCTATACATAACGTGAATACAAATGTTTTTGGATGCTTCAAAAATAGAATTGTTGACATCTGGAACACACTTTCTGCCCCCATATTGAGTCTTTATTGGTTACATTATGAATTTTCAGTTTACATGTCAAATGTTCTTAATAATGTTTCTGTATATTTTGGGAGCTACAATGCAATTGTCCTATCTCTCAGCTTAGTTTGGAGGTGGAGGTGGAGTGGGATTGGGTTGGGTGATTCATGTGCAGAAAGTGGCTGAGTTAATGAATCAAGCTGTCTGTATTGAATTCTGATATGAATTCCACTATATGGGTTGTATAGGTTATTCTTAATATTTAGAACTTCCAATATATCCATTCTATTAATGTAATGAGATGCTTCAAGTGTGCTTAAAAAAAACTGTTCCTGGATCATCTTTATTTTCTGTCTCTTAGTCATTAAGAACATTTTCATTCTGTAGGCTTCAAACTTTGCTATATAACAAATATAATGTGAATGCTTTCATCGAACAGAAGCACAGGAAAAAACCTATTAGGATCAGCTTCCTTTTATAGATGCATAAACTTGCAATAGGACCATCCATCTTTTTTCCTCTGATAGTAAATGGAGACATCATCCGATGTAATACCAAATTATCCAGGGGTAATAAGGTCACAAATTCAAATCTCCATCCCCTGAGCAGTTGGATGATCTCATTTAGGGCACAATTTGAGGTTTTACAGTTGGCCTCACTGTCTCCAGACTCCCAAGGAGATGAAGAAAAGACTGTCCCTGCCCTTAATTTCCATTCATTGTACAAGGAAGTACATGGACTGTGGCTTTGAGCACAACCAGTTTTCAATGGAAGGCATTCCATGGGTGCATAACCTTTTAACAGTTATTGTGTTAGGCTTTGCCATGAAGATTGGCCACTTAAGGCTTCTGCATATTGGGGATGGCTATTGGTGCCTGTGGAACAGCAGAATGTTACCTTAGCAACTGAGTCAGATGAAATGAAGACAACTAGCAAAGTGGAGAGTAGGAAATCCCTTGTGGTAGAAACAGCCAAATCAGGTTCTTCCACCCAGTCACTTCATTTCAGCCTGGGCTACAATAACCAGAAACAGATGGTCTTGCAATGAGTGCCATCAGTTTGTAACTGTACTTCCCCAAGACCAAAAGAGTACACCACAGAATGACAAAAAACAACCTCTCCCCTAATTATGGGTGGTGCACCTAATTAATCAATAGAATAGACCTTAATGTGATACCCACCCTTTCTATAAATAACTTTAATTAGGGCTTTTAAAGCTTCTCTCACTCTTTTCCACTTCTCCACTTTCCTAATTTTTCATTCCTGTCTTAAATGTACTGAAACTTATTGGGATAGAATCTCACAGGCGCAACTCTCTGGCACTCCAAGCCTTGCACTACATCTTATTCCTCATCTAAACTTTCCTTATTTCTGTGTTCACCCTGCCTCTCCTGACTACTGTACAAAAATTGACATTTTCAAATGATTAATGACTTAAAAATTCTAGAGATCTCATAATTGCCAGCTTTGTTTGGCTTGGTCATTGGGCCAGTGATCTTGTCGCTTTTGATACATATTCTACTTTTGTAAATGTCATTGTTTCAGACATTTCAGGGGACTTGATAGTGTCGGGTAGTGTATAATTCCAAACAGCTCATCATCATAGAAACTCTTGCAAAAATGATGTTCAAGCTGTCATCATTTTCCCTGCACTCCAACTATTCTGTCCGACATTTCTTCTTGTAGTTCTATTGCATCTGCCTCTCTGTTCTTTCTCCATATCTGAGACTTCCCCCTCATTCATTCATTCTCAAGCGTAATTCATTCTTTTGTTGATAATTCGGCAGTATTCGATACAAGAGGTCTCACTTTGCGTGCTGTATTTACTCCTGGTCACCCAGACACAAAGGAATTGTCTGGTTCTGAGAATGTTCATGTTGCTTGATTCACTGATGCTTGAGTTCTAGGGCAGGAGGATTTGAGGAATGGGATTTCCCATGCCATTACCCGAAAGGTCATTGGGGAATATATAGGTAAAATATAGGTAAATTGGGGAATATATCCCTGAGCATTGAACAGCACAGCAGCAGGAACTTAATATGGAAGTTCCTCCTCTGAGAGCTGCCACCTAATCTAATTGACCATCGACTCAGCAGCGCAGGTGATACCAGTGGCCAGAACTGGAACAACAAATGAGTCCTTGCACTCTTAATCCTGCAGGTCTTGAGAGGGAGGAGAGGGAAGGTTTGGGACAGTGGGAAGTAATTGCAGACAGTTCTGATAGTTAGGCAATGGAGCACAAACAGGATGCAGATCTCAGGGACCCAATATACATGGAAGGAAATCAACATCACATGGGACTTAACTAAATCCTAACCCTACTTTTTAGTATACAGAATGATAGGATACCTTACACAGGTAAGCAAAAGCATAAAATTTGGCAACAAAAGAGTTTTACTTTTGTCAACATCCTTGAATCTCTCCATCATCACAAAGCTTAACTCATTTCAAAGATTGTTTGTATTCAACTGACCATAGTGCTCTCAGTTGGTAAAATGTTAGTGAGTTTAGGAAACAACTTTAATAACATAGTGCTGTGGGACACAATGGAATGAAGCTGTGTCCTGTTTATATTTAAAATCCAGTAGTTTAGCCAAGTTGTTAAGTTGATTGTAGCCATTCTCCCATGTAAATTCAAAACAAAATAAAAGCATTTCCTGGCCTGGAGTCCATTAATGTCTCTTTATGTCTCCATCGCATGCCAACTCTTTGACTGCTGTAATCTCAGAAAATAAAACAATATTTTAAAAGATCTCAAAACATCGCTGAAAGGAGACAACAAGTCAAAATCTTTGTCTTGCACTTAGGTGTAGGAAGCATGAAACAGACTTGAACAAAGGGACATAATTTTATACAATCCCAGTTAAAAACAGAGACTGGGTAGGCTGAGTTAGTTTTTTCCTGGACTAAAGGAGGCTGATGTGGGAGGGGGGGATCTGATTGAGGTATACAAAATTATGAGAGGGATAGACAGTAAATTGTGAGAGTCTTTTCCCCATGGTAAACATGGCTAAGGCCAGACGGTATAAGTTTACAGTGAGAAAAGTGGTTTAGAGTAGAAAACATTTTTTACCAGAGGGTGGTAGAAATACGGAATGTGCTGTCAGAGAGGATAATGGAGGCAAGTACTCTTGCAATATTTAAGAAGCAACTGAATGAGAACTTAAGATGCCAAGGCATGGTAGGCTATGGAGAAAGGGAGGACTGCAGATATTGGAGAGTTAGAGTCGAGAGTGTGGTGCTGGAAAAGCACAGCAGGTGAGGAGCAGGAGAATCGATGTTTCTGGCAAAAGGCCTTCATCAGAAACTCTATGGACCAAGTGTAGGTTAATGGGATTGGTATAGTTTGGTGTTTGTTGGTCAGCATAGACATGGTGGGCTGAAAGGCCTGTTTCTGTGCTATATGACTGTATGACTCTATGATCATTGGCATGGACAAACAGTAAGAACTGTTAGCTGACAATTTCAGTTTGCAGGGCCAGGCAGGGAGACTCTGGTCAGAGTGTTGCCATGAAAATGCAGTAGAGATTGCCAGCCTCCATGAGCTTTTCTTTTCAAATAGGGAGTGCAGAATATTAAAAAATTTATTTTGTATACATAAAGGAGGATCTTACATATGGCATTGAGGACATGCAAATGACATTGCCAGGCCAAGTGATACTCTTGACTTGATTTCCAGTAATTCTTCATTCTTCATTTAGTCAAGATCATTTAATAAATTATTTCCTATAGCAGAACCATGTCTAATAATGGACATATTGTTCTAAGGCTTATACACACAGGCTCTTACCAGGAGCACAAAGTGGTTTTCTTCACTAGCAAGATGTTGCTGTCAAGCCAAAAATGCATTCTGACTGAGCAAAGATCACTTTTATGTTTTTGTTGGGTGTTAGACCAAAAAGGGAACTAAAAACTCCTTTAAACCAAGGAGACCGAACTTTGTAGTTCTAAAAATGTTACTGGAGCATGTTGTGAGTTGCTTTTACAATGTTGCCTTATTAAGCAATGAAGGAGCATTGGCACCATGTATGTGGCTTGAGGGCACTTTTTCTCAGAGACAAATCTTTTGTTTGGTTTTAAAATTAGGACAGGTTGTTGTGGGTTTAGGAAAACCTAGCATCGTAACACTCCATTGGTTCCTGGGCAGATGGTTACAGCCTTTGGTGTAGAAAATACAGCAGAAACATCTTGTGAAGAGAATGTATCCATCACTCTCTTGCTTCCATCTGAAGCAGTAAAACAAAATCCTCCGCAGTTTGCTGTTCTCCCTCACTTTTCATTGGATTTTACTTCCTTGCATAGTGCTCCGAAATTCAGTTTTCAATCGATGGCATCACAAACTTTACACCGATTTAATCTCATGGTGAAAAGATCTGCATAAACAGAGAATCATCACAGTCTAAATTTATATTTACCTCTATGTTAACCCAATCTAAATCTTTGATGAAGTTTGGTGCTGACAAGATCACCCCTTTAAAAAATCATGCCAAGAAATAGTCCTGAAACAATACATATTTTGGAAAGTCTATTGATCTTCACCTCTGTTCAAATTAAAATAGTTAGAATTGCTCATAATTATTATCCCCAATTTTCTTCCTGTCTATGAATAAAAAAGGCTTTGCATTTTTTTAGGGTGATGCTTTTGTTTTAGAAGAATGAATTTGTTTTCATAAGAAAGGTTAAATATCCAAAAATAGTACAAAATGCCATCAAAGTTAAATAGAAGCCAAATGAAAAATGTTTGTTCCCAAAACATCACCAGTTCAATGGAATGTTATAAATATTTCTCCACTGTTAGTTTTGGGTTCCAATGTTGCAATAAGAATGTTCTCTATAGGTTACTTATGTGCATATTTTTGCCAAAACAGTCAATGTTTATGTAAAGTGACTGTAGCTTTTGGCCAATTAATATTCTCAGGTGTCAGAGCATTTCTGATACATTGATCCTTTCCTTATCAAATGGCTATCATTATGTAATGGCACAGCAAGCTGATAGGCAATGTGAAAATAAACCATGGCATTTTTCGCTTTATTAATATAGGCATAGAGTGCAAAAGAAAGAAGTCATGTTCAACTGTTCTAAATCACTAGTTTGGCCTCACCTGGGAAAATTCTGGGCATCCCAATTTGGGGATGATGTCACAGCCTTGGAGGAGGGTGTGGGTTATATTGTTATGAGAATGGTACCAGAAATGACACTGTAATTTTGTAGCGAGACTGGAGAAATATGAAGACCAAATGGCACCTCACTGTAACTGCAGGAGTGGTTTTCCTTAGAGCAGGAAAGGATAAGCTGGAAACTAACTAAGGTGATCAATGTTGGAAACCTTTGACAGACTGGTTAAGGATAGGGCCCTTGTGGCACAGTGGTATGTCCCAACCTCTGGACCAAGAGACCCAGGGCCTCATTTGCATCTCTGATCAAATCTAGAATGGCCAAGGAGAAATTATACACCAGCAGAAAATTAGAAAACCACAGGACACAGAGTCATAGAGTCATAGAGATGTACAGCATGGAAACAGACCCTTCAGTCCAACTTATCCATGCTGAACAGATATCCCAACCCAATCTAGTCCCACCTACCAGCACCTGCCCCATATCCCTCCAAACCCGACCTAAACATAAACCATCCAGATGCCTTTTAAAATGTAGTCCCCACCACTTCCTCTGGCAGCTCATTCCATATATGTACCACCCTCTGAGTGAAAAAGTTGCCCCTTAGGTCTCTTTTATATCTTTCCCCTCTCACCCTAACCCTATGCCCTCTAGTTCTGGACTCCACCTCCCCAGGGAAAAGACTTAGTCTATTAATCCTATCCATGCCCCTCATGACTTTATAAACCTCTACAAGGTCACCCCTCAACCTCCAGCACTCCAGGAAAAATAGCTCCAGCCTGTTCAATCTCTCCCTATAGCTCAAATCCTCCAACCCTGGCAACATCCTTTTAAATCTTTTCTGAACCCTTTCAAGTTTCACAACATCTTTCCGATAGGTAGGAGACCAGAATTGCACGCAGTATTCCAACAGTGGCCTAACCAGTGTTCTGTACAGCCGCAATATGACCTCCCAACTCCTGTACTCAATACACTAACCATGACACAAGTCCTGGAGAAGGAGCTGGGTGTTTAATACATTGTTATTTGTTCTGATTTGGAATGCATGGCTCCAAAGGGAAGGGGAAAGCAAATTCAATTGTAACTTTCAAAATGTCAAGATGAAAGCTCCTTGATCTAAAATGTTAACACTGTTAACTTGCTGAGTAATTCAAGGATTTTTCATTTTTATTTCAGAAAGAAATTGGAAGCATCCCCGAGTAGGAATAAAAATGTAGGGCTACGGGAATAAAAAGCAAAGGAATAGAATTAATTGAGTAACTCTTCCAAAGAGGAATGATAAATCAAGTAGTCACCTTCTGTGCTATGAAGTTCTGTGAATAAAGCACAGTGACAAAGTATTGCCTGTGTAAAACCGTGTATTAAATTTCATTAATCTGTATTTAAAATAAGTAAAACTATCAGTCTAGCCTAAGTGGAAGCACTCATCTGGAAAGGTTTTGAACAGGGCCGGAGAACATAACCTGCACTAATATATTATTTTATTGTTGCTCTTGACAGAGGGTAATACTGTTGGAAATCCCCTGATGAAAAGTTAAATGTGCTTTTCTAGATAGATGTGACATAATGCAAACACATGTATGAAGAGAAAAGTCCCTTTGGTGTTGTGGGTGAATATTTTCCTTCAAACAACACCATTCAAACAGCAAACAATAAAAGCAATGTACAGTTGATGCTGGAAATCTGAAACAAAAACAGGAAGTGCTAGAGACACACAAAGTCCTTCATAATCTGTCAAGAGAGAAAAACAGTCATCGTTTTGAATTTAATATGACTCTTCTTCAGAATAGAGGGTCAAGAAAATTATATTTTTTATGCTGTTGACAAATGGGAAGGAGGAACAAGTGGAACAGATGATGAGGGTGCTCAGAGTAAAAGGCACAGAGTGTGTCAATGATAGTAGAGGAAAGATATAGGTAAACAGTAGGTGTTAATGGTGGGTATTAGGCGAAAATGGATACTGCAAATGCTGGAGATTAGAGTCAAGAGTAGAGTAGTGCTAGAAAAGCACAGCAGGTCAGGCAGCATCCGAGGAGCAGGAAAATCAACGTTGTGGGCAAAAGCCCTTCATCAGGAATTAATGGCAGAAAATATGGCAGGTCTGTGAGACCCATGCAAACAAGTCACCAAACAACTTATTTGATCAGTTATTGTTACTCATGTAATGGTGATATGCAAATATCAGCTGACATATTTGACTATTAAAAAAGTGTTTAATTAGCTGTAAAGTTCTTTGTAGCATAAAACGATTAGATAAATCTCAACAATTATTTCTTAAAAAGCAAAGATTACCAGATTCATAAGTTCAAAACTGAGGAAATTATTATTGACCACAATAGAACCTTGAACATAGAGCAGAGAACATTACAGCACAATACATGCCCTTCAGTCCTTGATGTTGCGCTGACCTGTGGAACCAATCTGAAGCCTTTCTATCCTACACTATTCCATTTTCGTCCATATGTTTAGCCAATGACCATTTAAATGCCCTTCAAGTTGGCGAGTCTGCCATTGTTGCAAGCAGTGCTTTCCACACCCCTACTCCTCTCTGAATAATAAAACTACCTCTGACATTTGTCCTGTATCTGTCACCCCTCAATTTAAAGCTATGTCCCCTAATTCTAGCCAGCACTATTTGAGAAAAAAGGCTCTCACTGTCCCCCTTATCTAACCCTCTGATTATCTTATATATCTCAATTAAGTCACCTCTGCAAATGTGTTGCTGGTCAAAGCACAGCAGGTTAGGCAGCATCTCAGGAATAGAGAATTCAACGTTTCGAGCATAAGCCCTTCATCAGGAATAAGAGAGAGAGAGCCAAGCAGGCTGAGATAAAAGGTAGGGAGGAGGGACTAGGGGGAGGGGCAGAGGAGATGACCTGGGGGGTGCAGTGAGAGAGGGACTCACTGAAATCCTTGTAGAGGGAGGAAGAGAGCTTCTTCAAGGAAGGCATCCTTGTAAGAGGATTCGCAGTAGGTTAAAATCTTCGAGTAAAAAATGAGGTCTGCAGATGCTGGAGATCACAGCTGCAAATGTGTTGCTGGTCAAAGCACAGCAGGTTAGGCAGCAGATTTTTACTCAATTAAGTCACCTGTCAATCTTCTTCTCTCTTAAAAAAAACAGCCTCAAGTCCCTCAGCCTTTCCTCATCAGACCTTCCCTCCATACCAGGCAACATCCTAGTAAATCTCCTCTGAACACTTTCCAAAGTTTCCACATCCTTCCTATAATGCAGTGACCAGACCTATACACAATACTTCAAATGCGGCCGCACTAGAGTTTTGTATAGCTATTGAATGACCTTGTGGTTCCGAAACTTAATCCCTCTACCAATAAAAGCTGACACACCGTGTCCCTTCTTAACAACCCTATCAACCTGGGTGGCAACTTTCAGGGATCTATGTACATGGACACAGAGATCTCTTTGCTCATCTACACTACCAAGAATTATACCATTAGCCCCGCACTCCACATTCCTGTTCCTCCTTCCAAAGTGAATCACCTCACATTTTTCTGCATTAACCTCCATTTGCCATACCTTAGCCCAGCTCTGCAGCTTATCTATGTCCCCCTGTAACCTGCAATATCCTTCAGCATTATCCACAACTCTACCAATCTTAGTGTCATCTGAAGATTTTCTAAGCCATCCTTCTATGCCCTCATCTAGGTCATTTATATAAATGACAAACAACAGTGGCCCCTAAAGAAATCCTTGTGGTACACGACTGGTAACTGAACTCCAGGATGAACATTTCCCATAAACCACCACCGTCTGTCTTCTTTCAGTTAGGTAAAAACTAGGTAAAAGTTAGCCAATTTCTGATCCAAACTACTAAATCACCCTCAATCCTATGCCTCTGTATTTTGTGCAATAGCCTACTGTGGGGAACCTTATCAAACCCCTTACTGAAATCCATATACACTACATCAACCACTTTACCCTCATCCACCTGTTTGGTCACCTTCTCAAAACCCACCCTTCACAAAACTATCCCTAATCAACTTAGTCCTCTCTAGATGATTATAAATCCTATCTCTTATAACATTTTCCAACACTTTATCACAACTGAGGTAAGGCTCACTGGTCTATAATTACCAGGGTTGTCTCTACTCCCCTTCTTGAACAAGGGCACAACATTTGCTATCCTCCAGTCTTCTGGCACTATTCCTGTAGACAATGATGACATAAAGATCAAAGCCAAAGACTCTACGATCTCCTCCCTGGCTTCCCAGAGAATCCTAGGGATAAATCCTATCCGGCCCAGGGGACTTATCTATTTTCACGCTTTCCAGAATTGATAACACCTCCTTCTTGTGAACCTCAATTCTGTCTCGTCTAGTAGCCTGTATCTCAGTATTCTCCTCAACAACATTGTCTTTTTCCAATATTGAATACTGATGAAAAATATTAATGTAGCACTTCTCCTATCTCCTTGGACTCCACGCACAATTTCCCACTGCTATCCTTGATTGACCCTAATCTTTTTCTTGTCATTCTTTTACTTCTGATATGCCACATATCCTGATATATCATGTGCAAAATTAGTGGAACATTTATATTTTTTCTTTATATTAACATATTTCAAAATTTCATTACCATGGCTTCCATTACTGTTGGTTACCCATCCATGACTGTTTCTACTGTCCCATATTTTCTCCATTCAATAGGATTTATGTTATTTAAAGGGTCAAATATTAAAATTGCATTTTTGATGTAAGAATTAACTGTCTCCTACCTCATGCCAAATGATTCTTTGTCATGATCCTCGATGCTAACTCCACAACTTTCTCTCAATCACATTTCACATTCCACTCTTCCTGACTTTGTTTCCACTGTCATTGCATCATTCCTATTGGTTGGAGACTGTCAAGGCTGGCTGATCAAGGGCACTCAAACTTTGGTTTTTAGGAGTGATCCCCCAGCTCAGAATAAATGAGACATTCTACTGGTTCACTTGTAGTATTAAATTGAGTATAACTTTCAAGTAGAGCCAGTGATAATTACTTAAGGAATATTTAAACAGTACAACATGAAAGCAACAAAATGGAGCTAATTTGGTAGCAAACAGGAAAATGGGCCTCTGCAAAATCAATTGTAAATTCATCACAGCTAAGAAAGTTTAAGTGACTGCCATACACCAAAATTACTTTTTTTTTTATTATTCATTCAGGGGACAAGGACATCACAGGTCAAGTCAGCATTTGTTGCTCATCCCTAGTTACCTAGAGGGCAGTTAAGAGTCAACCACATTGCTGTGGGTCTGGATTCACATTTCGGCCAGACCAGGTAAGGATGGCAGCTTCCTTCCCTGAAGGACATTAGAGAATCAGATGGGTTTTTCCTCATAATTAGCAATGGATTCATGGTCACCATTACACTCTTAATTCCAGATTTTTATTGAATTCAAATTCCACCATTGGCCCTGGTGGGATTCAAACCTGGATCCCTGGAATATTACCTGTGTCTGTGGATTAACAGTCCAGTGATAATCCCACCTCTACCACCTTGCTTAATATAACATTTATTACATTTTGACCACTCAATTGCTCCTGATACCTGTTTTAAAATTACTTTGAATTGAATCTATTTTTTGAAAAATCAATTCTTCCTACTTTTTTGTTCCCTGTTGAGTATTAAGTAGTGATCTCGCTTTACCTTTGATGTACCTTTTAGTGATCTTCTCTTCTACCCACCTTTCCTCAGCACATGGAGCGGCTAATGCTCACCTAAGATTTTCCCTGTTGATACCTCTGACACCATTGTAGACTCTTCCAATAAATAGCTCAGACACAAAAAGGAGCAAACTCCCAGTGAGCTAGTTAAGTGCAGCCAAGGTGAGAATAGGTCTACTACAAAGTATATCAGTGGCGAAGGAGTTTTGGAAATGGAAAATCAGGAAGTTTTATTGTTGCTGAATTTCTGATTTGAGAGAAATGTTCAAAACAATAGTGCATCTGGATAGCATAGATGGATGCCAGGCAATCCTATTGGCAGAAGGCTTGAACACCAGAGAACAGAATCTGAGTTACGAAAGAATCAACAATAACATTGAGAAGTTGGGATCATATAGGAGCAGAAGTAGACCATTCAGCCCATTGAATCTGTCCCACCATTTGTTAAGATCATGATTCATCTGATAATCCTCACCTTCCTTTCTGCCTTTTCTCCATAACCCCCAATTCCCTTACTGATTAAAAATCTTAGACTTGAATATACTTAACAACCGGCCACAATAGCTCTCTCTGGTAAAGGATTCCACAGATTCATGACTCTCTGAGAGAAGAAGTCTCTCCTCCTATGTAATATAGGAATCTGATGCAGGCAGATTCACGTGTAGTTTTCATCAGGGAATCAGAAAATTATTGGAAGAAAATTATTTTTCAGGGTTGGGATGGAAAAGTCATGACAATGGGTGGGACTGTCTCAATTGTTCTTGAAAACCTGTGAAAATGGTCTTTTATGTTCCATTATGTTTTTCTATGTCCTAGTGATTTTCTTTGTACCTTAGTTATTCACAACTCTGAAGGGAATTTCCAAATAATTCTCTTGTGGAATTTGCTGGGTTCAGGTCTGTTCTTTCTCCTTCTCTTTCTCTGTGAGGAATGAAGTGAATACCCTGCTAATTAGTGAAACTACTTGTAAAATACTTGTACAATCTGGCAGGCAATGACAATTTGGAGGAAAGTGCAAACACCTGAGGGATTTTTGTCTGGCTCCACATATAAATTCATTTTAAATGGCAAGTATTTAACTTGAGACATTAAGTTATCCCAATGTGATACTGTCGAAAATGGGCTCACATTAATATTGCTGAAAATGTGTTGCTGGTTAAAGCACAGCAGGTCAGGCAGCATCCAAGGAACAGGAAATTCGACGTTTCGGGCCAGAGCCCTTCATCAGGAATGAGGAGAATGTGCCAGGCAGGCTAAGATAAAAGGTAGGGAGGAGGGACTTGGGGGAGGGGCGATGGAGATGTGATAGGTGGAAGGAGGTCAAGGTGAGGGTGATAGGTTGGAGTGGGGTGGGGGCGGAGAGGTCAGGAAGAAGATTGCAGGTTAGGAGGGCGGTGCTGAGTTGAGGGAACCGACTGAGACAAGGTGGGGGGAGGGGAAATGAGGAAACTGGAGAAATCTGAGTTCATTCCTTGTGGTTGGAGGGTTCCCAGGCGGAAGATGAGGCGCTCCTCCTCCAGCCGCCGTGTTGTTATGTTCTGCCAATGGAGGAGTCCAAGGACCTGCATGTCCTCGGTGGAGTGGGAGGAAGAGTTAAAGTGGGAGGAGCGCCTCATCTTCACTCCACCGAGGACATGCAGGTCCTTGGACTCCTCCATCGGCAGAACATAACAACACGGCGGCTGGAGGACGAGCGCCTCATCTTCCGCCTGGGAACCCTCCAACCACAAGGAATGAACTCAGATTTCTCCAGTTTCCTCATTTCCCCTCCCCCCACCTTGTCTCAGTCGGTTCCCTCAACTCAGCACCACCCTCCTAACCTGCAATCTTCTTCCTGACCTCTCCGCCCCCACCCCACTCCAACCTATCACCCTCACCTTGACCTCCTTCCACCTATCACATCTCCATCGCCCCTCCCCCAAGTCCCTCCTCCCTACCTTTTATCTTAGCCTGCCTGGCACCCTCTCCTCATTCCTGATGAAGGGCTCTGGCCCGAAACGTCGAATTTCCTGTTCCTTGGATGCTGCCTGACCTGCTGTGCTTTGACCAGCAACACATTTTCAGCTCTGATCTCCAGCATCTGCAGACCTCACTTTTTACTCACATTAATATTGAGATAGCAAACAATGCAACTTCATACTGATGCATTAAGTAGTCACATGATGACAGTATATTGTTTAAGTTCAGAGGCATGTGTGTATGTTCTTGGTTCCCCAATGATTGTCAGACACAACTCAGGAGATAGCTTTCCTGAGTGCAGCATGCTGTGAATGACAGCACTAATCCAAAGACTTGGGCACAAAACCTAGGCCACGCTCCATTACAAATAGAGGGAGCACCTCACCACTGGTCAGAGGTACTTTCTTTTGGATGACTTATTAGACTGTCACCCAAATCTAGACTCACAAGAGCATGCAAAAGTCCTACACCACTATTTCACAGAAGAGCAGGGATTTCATTTTTCCTTGCTACCAGTCCACATACACCCTCACCCACCTCAATGCGTTACCAACATTTACTCCTCAAATGTCACTAAAAGC